>NC_048411.1:18981452-19016552 GCF_013103735.1 Etheostoma cragini
GTCATGAGAAATTCCTGAATGGGTTTCAATCAGGCATGAAGTACACCTACCACTAATAAAAGAGTTGTCAGATCCAGTGAGTGGCTCAATGCAAGCCCCCCCAGGGAGGACCTCCACTCTCAGCAGACTGTCTTTGTGCTGCAGCACATCTTCCTCTGCAGACGTCAGCGACGGAGTGGCTGACCCCCCCTCTGTCCTCATCACCCCTACCTGTCTTCTTTTTGCTGTACAAGGATAGATATGAGAGGTAAAACACTCCCTTGGATGTTATATTGTTGGAAATGTGGACTTGCAATAACAAAGCTACCTGTTTGCACTATATTTTTATGTTTGACTTTCACTTGCTGCCATGATCTCTTGTAGCCGCTGTCCGATACCCTGGGAAGACATGGAAAAGAATACAATTTATATGTGTCTGCAATGGTGACATTATTGGAAAGTTCAAATCCAAATATAGTGACAAGTATTTTGAAATTCAATTTAAGTAGTCACACAATAAGTCTTCTTACGCATTTATTTTATCCGCAATTCTCTGCCAGGCTTCCTCTCTCAGTTTAGAGGCACTGGTAGTGTTGGATTTGGCTGTCAAGACCTCTCTCTCTTCTTCATACAACTTCAAAATGAGATCCTGTTCTTTAGAGCTGAAAAAATGTGCCCTCTCTTGTTTTTTCATCATCTGGAAATCTATTTTAAAAAAACACACACACACTATAATTAAGGAACTGAAATATGCACTTATGAGAGTCAAAAACATTTTTTGATTGGTTCCATTGACATCAAGAACAAGGTCTCCTCACCTCTGTCTGTATTCATTGATTGGGATCAGGCTTTCGGCGTGCGATTGCTCTTCCCTATCTGGTGGGGCGGGTGCGCGCAGTTATCCGAGATGTTTCAATGCTAGATTTAGTAATCAAATCGTAACCCACAGGTCGTAAAACGAAACAAATCCGAGCTTAATAGACGCGACGGTTAGTCACGGCACGTTTCACATTAATCAATAACGGTATACGCGACGGAAACACGAAAAGATAACCGGTGTTATGAAGCTGGATCAGCAAGCTTTGTTAACCCAGGATTTTCTAATTCGGCTTAAGGCGCGTTCACATGAAAGAGGTGGAGTCTGTAACAAAGAGCGAGTCACGTGAAACAGGTCTAGATCATCTTACTAGACAATAACACAAATTAAAATGATAACCATTCTGCTACATGGGAAATTTCGTATAGTTATTATGGAAAATGACAGTGACAAGTTAACATGTCTGCTGTGAAAATAGGATATTAGGAGTAAACTGTCGCTCTCTTCCCTCATAAGAAAGCTTTATGTAAAATAATCAGCAAAACGTATAATTAGTGGATATTGATAACAGAAAGGTTGATTTCTACAAATGTAACTCCACTGTCCATTGAATTCATTTTCTAATTTAATAGTAAGCTTCTTTTTTCATTCTCTAAATTCAACCTTCATTTATTCAATAGTCACCTCACTGTACTTCGTTCCCTTTTAAGAAATGATTCACTGTAATTTTTCCCACCTTTATAGGTAAGTGAGGAAGATGTTAAAGTCGGCGCATGCCTACAGTCCTGAAAAAAGGCCAAACGAGCCACAAGTGAAATTAACCTGTGTGGGTAGACCTACTCTATCTGTAAAGTGTCTTGAGATAACTCTGGTTATGAATTGATACTATAAATAAAATTGAAATTGAGTTGAATTGGGTAAAACAAGGATCAGCATGGTCTTAAATTAAATACAAATTGAGAATGGAAAACAGTGGTTTTAATTATGTCAGTAGGTCATGGCATGACAGTCAACTTCTTAAACATTATAGCCCAATCAGGACTCTCCCCTTTGTATCTCCATCCTCCAGGAGATTCAGCCTCTACTTGTATGGTTCACTCTCCTGTGGGAATGATGTGCTTCAGTTTTGCTTCTTATACTTTACATGTGTATCATTTCCTCTTTCCAGGTTCCATGGTGCAGAGAAGGTTGTGAGACACCCTCTCGGATCCATCGGATTTTATACATTATAAAATGATACATTACAAATGTATAAGTGTATCATATGGATCATCTGTGTAGTAACTGTATTACATTGGTCTATACAGGGCCGCTGTGTCTCAGTGGTAGAGCAGTTGCCTGCCAATCGGAAGGTTGGTGGTTCAATCCCTGCAGTCCCATGTCAAAGTGTCCTTGGGCAAGACACTGAACCCTGAGTTTCCCCCAGTGCTGCGCCATCGGTGTGTAAATACGCGTCAGTGTTTATCTGATGAGGTGGCACCTTGTACAGCAGCCTCGGCCACAGTGTGTGCATGGTGAATGGTTCCTGTACTATGTAAAAGCGCTTTGAGTAGTCATTGAGACTAGAGAAGCGCTATATAAGAACAGTTTGCTTACATTTACACACATCTATTGCCAACGCAAGGGTCGCAAAGGACATGAATTTATAAATGAAATTGACTTGAAAGTGAGCCATCCCAGGATCCTGAAACTGGAGTAGCTGAATAGAATTCCACTATCATCTCTTATTTAAACATGCTTTCACTCTGGTCATATTGTTGGCTGTAAAATGTAATGGCCTATTTCTTTGTTATACTTCAAAGGCTGAAACCCCTGGAACAGTACATTACATCAACACAAGAAAGAAAAAAACATGAATTGAGATAATAATAGTTACTTTATTTATGTTAATTCTGTTTCAAGTCTGTTTCACTTAATGGTCCAGAGTAAAGGAACTGTTGGTTTGGGTGCCCCATGTTGAGAGCACAGAGGTCAATGCAACAACAATGAAGACTAAACTGTAAATGGAAGTGTTGTCCAGTAAACACAAAGGGAGGACTGGTCCCTGTGCCAGTTTAGGAGGTCTGGATGGAGGGTTTACTCTTCGTGGCCCTCATAGCCGTCAGGAAGGGCATTCAAGTGTGAGTTGTGGAAAAGGGATTTGTTGCCATCTCCCCAAGGGAAACGCTGTAAAAAATGAAAAAATAAAGCAACACATAATTAAGTAAAAGTATTGATGAATGTGACACTTAAGACGATCATTTTGGAATGTGAATGATTTAAGTCGCATAAAGTCAAACCTTGCTGCGAATGCGAAGGTGGCTGTAAGGGACAAACTCTGGCTGTTCATGGCTATGCTGCTGCTCTTTCAGGTACATGTTCAACATGCACACCGCAACACCGGGCAGGGCAACCACGAAAGTGAGGATCTTCCAAGTCCTAGCTGGAAGAGAAAGACAATGATAATTAGTTAGTCAAAAAATAGAAACTGTTGAGAGTTAAAGTGCTTTTTAGTGACTTTACATTGTTTTTAAATATGTACCCACTAAGCAACAAATGTTGGACAACCTAAATGTGAAGAGACCTGGTGCTATTACACAGAATGTAAACTTTACAGTAAGATGCCCAGAGAAAGAATGCAGTTTGGAATATAACCCACACAAGCAGATTCATAAACCCGGAGTGGCATTTTAAGGACTGGTTATCAAAAGGAGGCAAACACACACATTACGGACAATCCTAGTAGGTATGAATAGAAACAGCAGGATTGAGAATGCAGCAAAGTTTCTGAATGTCTGCAAAGTAAGACAACAATTACATGTGTGATGAAAAATGTGTTCCCTGTATAACTCAGAAAAGCATAATCTTCTAATTTTAGAACATGTTCATCAGTTCCAGCATGCATTTGTATACGTATCAAAGGGGAGCTTTGTTTAAAAGTTAATGCTAACTTAATAACTTTCGACTGAATACATATGTGTACAGGTGATCATCTAGTTATATCAAGCTACCTCGGCATGCGGTTAACTAAGGTGACATTCAACTCAAAGATTTTTAATCGCCTTTAAAAGATGAGCATCTCGTTAGCTAATTATTATGTATTTGGTTCTTTTACCGAGTAACAGCAATCAGACATTCACATATTTCTTGAGTCCAACAAACGCCCCTCTTTCCGCCAGATTAATGTGACGTTACATATAAAAAATGTATAGGGACATAACTTGCGGTAACTGTTCCGTCCCTTACTAATTTCGTAAACCGTTTATTATTAATTTAATATAAGTTGTGGGAACATTTATTACGACAGGTAACGTTAACGTTTCGAGTATCTATTGACCTGATTGAGTGTGACTCTTTAGCTTGCAGGACGTGTTCGTGACACTGCTCCACTTTCAAGCAATGTAAATAACAAACTTAAGTAAATTGAAATTGCAATGAGACTTTGCGGGTGACTGTTAAGTGTTTCAATGAGGTGTCAGGCTGAAATGATGGCATCTCTTCAGGTTACAAAGCTAATGTTTTGAGCAGCTTCTTCTATGTGCAGCAGTCCGCTCAAGGATGTTAAGCTAGCACTGCTAATGCTAAAATAGCTAAAGTTAGCCCAGCAAGGTCACTATAAAAACGTCAGAAATAAATGAGAATAAATACAACCAGAGAATTAAAAAATAGGTGGTACAATTACCTGCCTGGTCCCCGTGTCCGGCAGCGGCAGCAGAAAGCTGACGCCGGGTCTGGGTCAAAGAAGACCTTAGCAACATTTGCGAGAAGCGTCCGAAAGCCGCCATTTTCCTTTCTGAGAGGTGCACAGAGACCGGAAAGAATTTGTACAGAGAATAGACAGTTAAAGATATAGCTCTCGGTCTAGGGTATAGATGCGTCACCATGGGTGTCACGTGGTGGAAGCCAGACGGCTCTACTGGTCCATCAAGTGGCGAGACTGTGAACTACAGACAGTATGAACACCTGTGAGAAAAACTCACGTTGGCCGGCTGTCTTTCTGCTTATAGTAGTAGGCTTTCATGTCTTCAGCTAAAAATAGTCAAAAATAAAGTGAGGAGAACGGTAATTGCAATAAATAAGAATGCAAAATTGGCACTCGAAGGAATGAGATGTGGTGGTCAAAGTGTCTTGTGTCCTCAGGCAGCAGATAGTGTCTGAATGTAATTCAAGGCAGAGCCGTGCAAACACGTTTCTGTTGGCAATGTTTTTGACTTACGCGAGTTGTTTTGGTCCTCTGACATCAGTGGTAATTAAAGTGTCTGACAGTAATAGTGAAATACACTGATGCAAAGTGATTTCACTTGTTTTGCCATATCAATCCCATTATTCATATATATATTTAAATGCAGGCAATAGGAAGTAACCTGGAGTTGTGATATACTGTGTGAATGATCTGTATCTAACTAAATGTGAAGTTCCCACTGCATATCCTAATGCAATAGTTCCTAACCTGGGGGTCAGGTTCCACATGAAGGGACATGAAGGCACAATGGTCACATAAACATTAGTTGCCAAACAAAATTATGTTGATTATTAATTTTTTCTTGTAACTGTCACTAACTAGGCCTCTAAAACCAATCCCAATAAAACAATCTGTGAAGAGAAAATGCCCCAGGGAAATTCAGCGGATCAAAGACATGATTTCCTGCATTCTTGCATTCTGACACACTTTTATGCACCAATTTACATAATTTCCTACATGTCATTTTTGTGATGTATCTGTCACAAAATAGTTTCCGTTATGTGTGGGGTATACTTTACTGTATATATAGCCATCCATCCGTCTTAATCCGCTTATCCGGTGTCGGGTCATACATATGATAAACAAACTGTATATATGATATAAATGTATATATATTTCTGAATTATATATACATTTCTGAAAATTCTGAGCATCACATACTTAATTTTCTGCATTCTTGCATTCTGACACACTTTTATGCACCAATTTATATAATTTCCTATTTGTCAGGTAAACATCTAACACATGACAGGGAAGACAACCTATGACTTACAGTGTTTGATAATTGTGCAGCAGATAATGATAAATTATAACTGAATAATTATAGTAACATCCTTTATCATTGAAATTGAACACTGAACGTGTTTCTCTTAAAGGGGAGGACTTTGAGGGATCTCATGGTCAGAGTCCAACCAAAGAGATTCAGAGAGATTCTGGTTCTTGATGACGGTAAGTGATACATTATTTTTGTAAATTTGAACTATACACTGAACAGTCGTTTATGTTTTTATATCATGATTTGAATTTTAGCAAAGCATTGGGTCAAATTATCAGTATATCTATTTGAACATGTTTGTGTATTTGACAGTATGGCACAATTCTCTAATTCTGTATTTATTGAGCCGTTAATAGTTAACATACTGGGCTTGAAAACAAACTTTAGTTGACCTCTTATTAGCAGAGAATCTCAAAATGACTTAATGGACTGAATACTTTTCACAACCTTCAAATTACAGCAATACAGCCTAGTTAGAAATACTAGTTTGTATTAACTGTATTCAAAAGTAAAAAAGTGTGTCTCTCTTCCAGTAATGGAGGCCCAGTATCACCAGTTTGGGTTGTCTGATAACAGCTTTGTCCAGGAAGAGCACAAAGCAACTGCCCAAACGGGTAAAACATAGACTTCATTTAATTTTGATTCAACCATTTCAGATGTCACTTTACACTTTAAAACCTGTGTGTAAGTGTCCGCAGGTCTGAGCAGGATAGTGGTTTCTGTCCTGTATGGAGTGCTGCTGCTGCTGCTGTTAACTCTGCTGACGCTCACTGGGATAAGATGTACGCCTTTAAACTCCCCAGCGATGCTGATTCATGAATACAGTTGTCAGTCTTTGTCCTATCACATAACAATTGTTGTATTTCAAAGTCTCCCAGTTAAACAAGGGAATCGCTGACGTCAAACTAAGCCTTGAGAGAATCAGCAGCGAAGGGACAACTTCATCGTTCAGTTCAGGTCATGAAATGGTTTCACGTTTGGATATAATGATGTAAAATCGATGCCCTCTGTGCTACTTTTGTTTTTAAGTTTGTGGCTTCTCAAATTTCAGGTGCAACAACTATTCAGGAGGTCTCCTTACAGGAACGTGTCCCAGTTCAAGGTAAACAGTGATTCCTTAATATACTAATACAATCAAAATTCAGTTTTGTTTTTTTCAAAAACTGACTTTCTTGACTATCTTCATCAAACCAGGAACATGCAGACAAGGATGGGTGTCTTTCCAGAGGAGCTGCTACCTGCTATCCAGGACGGCCGCAACCTGGAGCAAAGCAGAGGAGCAATGTCGAACACACGGAGCACACCTGGTAGTTATGAACAACGTGGAGGAACTGGTGAGCTTTGGTTTCCATATATCTTAAGTTGAGCTGTCTTTTTTTTTGTCTACTATGAGGCTCCACTCCACAAATGTGCAAATACAGAGCTCTGATAAGCAGCACACACACACACAGCATAATGTTTCTCAGAATCAACAATGGCCTTAAACAAACTGTTGATTTTCTTCTTTTCTAGGACTACATTTCAGAAATAGTTGAAATCAGATATAACTATTGGATTGGACTTGTGGAGCGAGAACACGAGGGGCACTGGAGCTGGGTGGATGGAACTGACATCAATTCCGCTCCAACGTGAGAGAAACAGAAAATGTTTTGATATGTTAGCCTATATCAGGGTGGCTGTTAAATGTACAAGTGGCTGTTAGACATAAAAAAAATTGATAATTTTTGAGGGGCTGGTCAATTTTGGAATCTGCACTATATGTGAGACATGTCTACAGTATGTATATCTCTTCCTTCCTCTGTTTGCGTTCAGTTTCTGGGATAAGGGTCAGCCTGACAACTGGGACTACAGAGAGAACGGAGAGGACTGTGGGCAGATTCACGCTTCTGAGAAACGCAAACGCAAGATGTGGAATGATGCAGACTGCAACCTGCTGTATCCGTACATCTGTGAAACCATGGTGTGATGTGAGAGACAGTGAACCTGTTCGAGCCACTGAACCGTCACCAACTTGACAGGTCTGATATGTTGGAGTTGGATAATAATGGCTCAAATTAAGACTGAAGGAAATGATGTTTTTGATATCAATTTATTAATTTTGAGACTAACAAAAAGGGATAAAAAATGCATATACAGTGCATGTGCGTGGCCTTTGTTGGAGACAATAAAACAGTAACTATGAATACAATGACACTTGACAATTTCAAATAAAGACACTCTTCTACATGTTATCTCTCTGAGTCCCTCGACCTACTTTCAGTGTTCGCTGGGAAGGTTGCCATTTTTTTCATTATAATCTGCCTTGGCGAAACACATGGCTGCTTTCCTATCACAGTCACAAATTAACCTCTCACAGGGGTTGTTGTCATCTAAACGAGAAAGATGGAGGAGAGCAGCAGCAGCAGAGTGAGGGAGGTGAGGGAACAGAAGAAGGAAACAGAAGAGATTACACACCATTTTTTATTCATTATCCACCATCATTTCAAAAAATTCAGTTAGAGAACGTGTAACTTAATGTTATGTACTTTCTGAAAATGTTTGGAAGCGTTGTTGATCACTCACCCTGGAAATTGACGCTCTTGCTGGTCAAAGATGGGGCAGCATTCGTTGTGCATGGCATCACTGTAGCGGTGGTCGTGGATCTGACACAAAAGCATGAAGGATGTCAGTCCACCTCCTTCCATCTATCAAGATGAAGAAAATCTCCTGCTGCTTAGCTTCAACGTCATCCTTTCTTGAGTTTGAGGAGATTTTTTTAATTACTGTAAATAGGACTGTGATTAATGAACATTATAGATTACTTTGCTGATTAATTACCCGAATAATTGTTTAGTCTATAAAATGTCAAAGAATACTGAACGTGCACAACGCATTTTTCTAGAGTCCGAGGCAGAGCTGTAGTACTGTAGTCCGGTCTTGGACTCGAGTCCGGACTCTAGACCATTTTTCTATGGTCTTGGACTTGTCTCGGTTACAGCCACTGGTCTCGCCCACTTTGGCTTTTGGTCTTGCCCGAGTCCAGGTGTCTTTATTATGTTGATAATAATATTGGAGGGGAAGTGAAACCCAAAATGATTGTCTTGATACTGTCACTGGACTCGGACTCAAACCTTTTTGAACTCGTTCTTGTCTTTGACTCGAACCTCTTTGGACTTGGTCTTGACTTGGACTCGACTAGTCCTGCAATTGGACTTGTCTTGGACTCGACTAAGGTGGTCTTAAATACAACCCTGGTCCAAGGTGACATGTTCAAATGTCTTGTTTGGTCCGAACAACATTCCCAAACCCAAAGATATTTAATTTACTATCACAGAATATTAAAAAAAACAAATATTCACATTAAAGAAGCTGGCTCCATTGAATACATTTGTGTTGGTTGAATAGGTTTATTGATTAATCGACAATTTTTTTGTCCAGCTCTAAGGGTCAATTAATCCAAACGCAGCGGTACCAGTGCTTTTTTCTCCCTATGAAAACAGCCCAATGTGTTTTAGTGATTTGAGCAGCACAAACTAAATTCCATGCACCTCCATTGTCCTAGGGAATGACATCAGGAGTCTCAAAGGAACACATTTTTGCACACAGCTGAAACTATCGCATTGCCACATCACTAGAGGTATAAGTCAGAAAATGAGTTTGTTTTTATTGTGGTTTGACACCATCACACCCTGTTACCTGTCAAGCTCATCAACAGGTGTGCCAGAGCCTCCCAAGCCACAGTAGCAGCCATAGTCAACGTAGTCCACTACGGCCATCTGTCAGGTACAGTGCAGAGGGTTATCGCCCTGAACTGCCACACAGCTCTGTAACACAGCACTGTGAGACACAATGGAGACATCTCAGTCGAAGCAAAACCGCCATAAAATCAAAATGTCTCTGATGCTGCTCAATCAGACATGCATAACTCTCAAAGTACTCACAGGCTGGGAGGCTGAGCACCAGGATGAGCAGCGGGTGAGGCAGACGCATCTTGCATTCACAGGTGATGAAGAGGAGAGGAAAGCTATAGCCTATTACAGACTCCTGTCATTAAGAGGTGGCTCTTTTTTTGGCCAATTGCCAAGAGCCACCCAATCCCTTACTCTATACATTCTGCAACATGTATGTTCACACCTGTGTAGTAAATACATGTAGCAACACAGTGCGGATTGGTTTGATTCCAAGGTTGGATTCCCAGTCCGGGCAGGTCTTTCTGTGTAGAGTTTGCGTGTTCTTCCCGTGTTTGCATGGGATTCCCTCCAGGTCCTCAGGTTTCCTTGCGCCATAAAGACATGCATGCTGGGTAACTCCTGCCATTGCCCTTGCTTTAGCTGCTGGCTTTACAACTGGAGTTGGTCCTAATTAGCTAGGATGGGTAAAATGCAGAGAACAACTTTCACTGCACATTGTACCACGTATTATTGTGTTCTATACTAACAGTATATATACAGTACACAGACATACAGGATGTTCATAAACACACTAATGCTTATTTGGTTAATTATTTCGGTCATGTTGGTCATGTATCATATGCTGTTTTGTGTTACATAAAACACTTGACACAACTTGAGTAACGTGCAGGGGAAAGTCATGGGAACTTTGGCAGATGCTCGCTATTTACACAGCTGTGGGTTGGAAAGTTATTTAGAATTTAACTTTTATTTAAAGAAGGAAAAAGCAAAACCGAGTCAGGGCAGGATAAACGGAAAGAAAAGAGCGTATAGATCAGGAAACATTTTGATTAGGAAATTAAAAGAACAAAGTAAAATGATCAAAAGAAAATATTTGTACTGCCTAACCTGTGAGCGGAGAATAAATGAATCCTTGTCATGTTGTATTTCCTGTGGATATCTGATCTTAGACAGGATGAAAGGTGGATTGCAGCCTGAATTCTTTATGTGGAACAAGGTGGTAACAAAAATACATTACGTTAACAGACCTTCAACAACTATATATTCTACTGAAATATTACTTATTCTTACAGCCTTTGTTAGAAGATTTGGCATTTAACGAGAATAGCTGATCAACTATTAGTTAGTCACCCAAGCACTACTTGAACAAGATTTTGAAAATGTCTGTTCCTATATTGTCCATAAATGCATCTGATTCATTTATGATTGAACAGCTGATTTAATACCCTAGAGGGCACGAGTGGAGGTCGTGGAAAACACTGTACTGCATGCTTGCTCATTAGAGGTGATGATGACACATCAGTACAATGATGATGTAAAAGAAGTAATTTTGTGAGAACCAAGTTTGAGCTTGACCGGTCTTGTTTTTGTTCGCTCTTGCTTTTGATTGCTTCTTTTTTTAAAAGGTAAAGAGACATAAAATGAGAGGACTGACTGATCGCTGAAGACTGTTAACATGTTTGATTTGGAAATTGTCATACTTGTATTGGAAGGTGTTAAAGACATTACTAGGTGAACAAAATTGTCAAGGAGAAACTTTGAAAGGTGTAAAGTAACCCGATTTAAAGGCCCCCCTCCCCCCTCTCCTTATCTCCAGTTTCCTCTCCTCACCTCCTGTCATTAGAACAGCCTGCACCAGAATTCAGGGTTTTCGGAGTGTAGCCATGAATCCGACAGCTCCTCTGCTGCTTCTCACGGGTAAGGCTGAAAAGGCTGTCAATATGTCAATATCTCTCCTGAAAATAACATTTATTGTAAACAGGTGCTGATTGTGAAATGATCTTTACTAATCTTTTGTCTTTTTTTTTTAATCAACCTCTAATAATTGTGCATTTTTCTCCTTTTCTCCTGATTTGTTTATCACTCACATGTCTTTACCAGCTTGTGCGGCCAGTGGTGCGCTGCTGCCCAAGGCCGTATGGCAGTTTGGACAGATGATCCCTTGCGTCCAGCCTGGCGTTAACCCCCTACAGTACAACAATTACGGATGCTGGTGCGGCTTCGGGGGGAAGGGAAGACCTCTGGATGAATTGGACATGTAGGAAACGAACGTTGCCCAATTTTTTTTCCAGTAAAAAATGTATATGTATATACAAAAGAAACTTGGGAGTTTTATTCAAACATGCACCCTTTCCCTCCTGTATTCTTATAGGTGCTGTGAAGTTCATGACAAATGCTATCAAGCAAGCAGAAAGGCTCCAGGGTGCACGGCTATTGCGGACCTTCCCTATGTTCTCGTTTATGACTTCACCTGCTCAAACCAACAAGTGACCTGCTCAGGTAAGACTGTGACCCCACTTAACTAGGATGGCATTCATTTAGACTAGGGCTGTCCAAAGACGTTTTTAAATCCAGAATTTGTGTGGATGTGGCTGGTTAAAAGTACAGTATTAACAGTATTCTGTAAATAGCAGACCGTATCTTTACTGCAAAAATAGAATAATTAAACAAGTATACTATAGTATACTATACACAACAACTATATTTAAAAAGTTACAGTATAGGCATTACACTGCCAGTTGGGAGTACCTACACTACAAACCAACAGTACTGCAATGTTTACACTTAAGCTTTGTGACAGTGTGTGAGTGAGCTTCACGATTTGTTAATATTAAGCGGCTACCTGTCAATTCCCTGACACTATTCTGTCTCCGCAGCAACCAACAATAAGTGCCAGGCTGCCGTGTGTGAGTGTGACCGGGTGGCGGCTCACTGTTTTGCTCAGTCCACATACAACCCTGAAAACAAGAACGTTGATCCCAAAGTCCAGTGTGTCGACTAAGTTATACAACTCCCCCCCCTCCCCCCCACACACACACAAAAATGTGGGATTTCTAACATATTTCTGTAACATTACTAATTTCTTTATAATTGTTTTGACACATAACCGGATGTAAAAGGCGTCTGATTTTTTACAAAGACATCAGTTTGAAATAAAACAGGCAAGTGAGATTCTCAGTGTGAAGCCTTTCATTTGAATTCCAACCTCTGCATGTCCTTGTGTCTGTTTGCTCACGTATGGAGAGCATGTGAAGCAGAGGTTGCAGCTGTGCTTATTGTACCAATTCACCACTGGGTTTCTTACAATTCCAGGTCACTTGAAGATGTAAAACAACATTTGAGGCATTGGCTTTATAAAGTTCAGGCAGGTTTACACTTATGCATCACAGGTTTGGTCTCTCTATCAACTTAAAATCTACTGACACATGTGGGTCTAGTGAGGTAAGAGTGAAACTATCAAAAACATCCATCTGTTGCTCTTGTGTCTCTTGGAGTTTTTGTTTGATACCGACTTATTTATAAAGAAAAAAAGGAAGCTTTAGGTTGGAGTTATGGTTGGATCATACATTGACGAACATTGTGCAGCAAGTTAAACTTTAAAATATTTTTAAAATGTAAGATTAGAGCACAGTAAAGAAAAAAAGAAATACTTGATATTTAAATTGATACCAGGAAGATATTACAGTGTGGTTTTAACAATACAATCCAAGCAGCAGCTGTATACAACAACAGATTAATTATTAGCATGTCAAAATAAGAGGCCGGAAAAAGGCTGTGGATTATATTGGCTTGTAGAGAAGAGTGGTCACGTACTTCTTTTTGTATCGGTGCGTTGCACTGAGAACCATCACCCCATCCTAAAAGACAAATGACAAGAAGAGTATTTATAGCTAAACTTTGCACTGTTCAAGCAAAAATTGTTTGACTGTTGGCGGTATAGACGATTTCCATTCTTTTTTAGATTTTGATAGGAAAATTGTTAAAAGCATTGCAAATACTGGCAATAAAGAATGCGCACTGCAAAATTAACACAGTGGTTATTGATAAATTAAATAATAACTTGCTTCACAACAGAAAATAACAGAAAGTCATTCAAATTTAACTTTTAGATGCAAGATACAGAAATAAAGTCACTGAAGATTTGTGTCCTTCCAAAACAGATATCTGTTGTCCAACATGTTATGCATGTAGTATGCATGATGACATTATGTCAATTTATGGTGACCAATGACAGGTATACATGTCCTATCGATTTGATTAAAATCCTTTTGGGGTTGTCCAAGCCATTTTGTCTCACAGATAGAGGGAGCTGATCCATGATTTGCTCCTGGTTACACTGTGGGGGACAGCGATAACAAAAGCACATGTGTGTCTGAAAGATAGCTTACCTTGATGGAGAGGGCGTACAGGTGACTGAGCATCACATGGTTGGGCTCTGGAAGCAGCGTCGGGTCACACTGATGAGGATTCACACAGAGGATGAATTGGATTGTTACATTGCATGTAAAAGGCTTGTAGAGTGCTGTGCACCATGGGGACGGGCATGTATAGTATTATCCTTTTTTTAAACATCGAAACCAGTGGCCTTTTGGCTAATAGTGCGTTCCATTTGTACCCAGAAGTCGGATTTATCAACGTCAAAGTTGCAAACACTCATCCTGACCTCGGACAACCAACAATTACACTGAACTAAAAAAAGAAAATCCAACATGGCTGCTCCGAGCATCAGTTGTAAAAGCTCTAGATACATATATTATAAGAGTATAACGAGCACTTCCATCGTATTTGTGTCTCACTGAATCAGTGGTACACAGCGCTGTCCATCTTCTATCTAAGGACATGTTATTGCGCCGTTAGGATGAACAAAAAACAGCGTAATGCGTTAAACTGGCATTGCTAAGAATGGCTAACTTGGCTAGATCTAATGAAAAGACTAAAAATCCGATACTTAAAAGGAACACATTGAACTCGGGTGTGACGTCATTCCCAGCTTCTGAGTTCCGAGGTTAATGGAACGCACAATGATTCTGGCATTCTTAACCCATGTAAAAGCATGCGTTTTATCAATTTGCACTGTCCCCTACTTAGGTAAACTAAATTGAATGTATTCTACCATGGAGCGCATACTTACAGAGATCCCTGTGTCCTTGTTGAGCAGCACTTGCAGCAGGTGGGGAGGTAAGATGGGAGGATGCTTGATCTTGTCTTCTGGCTTGATCACATAGGCATCCTGTAGGTAGGGGCCCGGAGGGGAACTGGACAGCTCTGGAAAAGAATCAGCATCCAATACTGTTTTAAATACAGCTCTAAATCAAAAGTATAAGCTCATGTCACTGATTTATCCAATGTATTTGAAAAGGAATCAGACATTGTTTGAAAATCGTATAGTTAATTTAAACGCACAATATGTAATTTTTTGCTGCTACAGGTCTCTCAATCAAAACAATGACAAAAGCTGGAGTTTGGTGACTTTGAAGCGTGATTTATGCTTCTGTGTGAAAACTAGGCCGTGGCTACGTTTGAAGATACGTGTAGATACGGACCCTACTCTCCACCTCTCGAAAAATTTAACTACATGTCGCAGCGACGCACGTTGCCCAAGCTGTCTCAGTAGGGTTACATTTCCCCGGACTCATTTTCTGGTTCTCCTTTTCTGATGAACATGAAATCAAGGAGAGGGTTAACTTTTCCAGCTACAGATTTCCCACTGTGGTCCGAATGCACAGGGGAGACACTTTGTTCCTCTCACTATGTCTCCAGAGTTGCTACTCACTCCAAAGCTAATCACCGTCACTCTCTCACTTGCTCTACCAAACACTCTCCCCGCACACACAAGCCGGCTGTGCTATTCTCTTAAAGAGATCAACGTGCAGGTATAAACTTCCGGCCACTTACGTAAACCATGGCAAAAGCTGTGCATGGAGCCTCCGCAGGACCATAAATCACACTTAAGAGGTATGGTGGGATTATGGGAGTTGTTGCCTTCCCCACCATTGTCGTCATTGCAGTCAGCTTCTCCCGGTTAGGATTCCGTCAGTGTTCAGTGTTCATTGTTTAGAAGGTTTTTACGGAGAAGTAAATTATCCACAGAAGTCTCGCACTCTCCAAATCAAACCGACCAGGTGATTTAAACGGGGAAAAACTCTGAATAAAGCAGTTTCACGGTAAATATCAATGTATCCAATGCTTCACAGCAAACACATGACGTCTAGACAGGGGCCACGACCCGAGCTGCCACTGACGTTTGCTTAACTTGTTTCATTGATGACTCAATGCACCAGTTCAAGTGTCACATAAGTAATTTGTTCGTATATGGTGTATTTAAAGCATTTAAAACCCTTTTTTATATTATCTGGCCAGTCTGAAAGTAGTTATCCATGAATCAATATGGGCGCAAGTACCTGACATATCTGCAGAATCCTCAGAGTCGATCCTGAGGGCATCAAAGACTTCAAAGTCGCTTGACTTTACCTCGATGACATTATTAACTGTGCCAGTTTTAGACGTCATCACAGCCTGGCAGAGAGATTAAACAGAAATTTGATACGAACACTTGTGAGTGTAGAGTAGGCATTTGTACAAACATGGAAAAATACAAGTACATTGGTGATATATAATGTGTTATTATATATTACATAAAAAGGCTACCACTCACCCCAGTAGGATCCAAGGTCCACTGACCGTCTACACAGAACTTGTACTGATGTTCTCCCTCTGGCAGGTCCACGATAGCCACAAAGTTCTTCTGACTGGGTTTAAAAAGACAACCATCATCGTGTTACATAGAGAAACAGGATGTACAGTCTTGTGACGTATTCTGCACGATTCAAACTACCTTTTGTTGAGAGGGATCTTGGTGGCCCAGTTGTTAAAAGAGCCGGACACAAAGACTTCTTTGGCGGCCCCCGGCCACCTGAACATAGTCGGTCTAGCTTGCGTTGGACTTTTGCTCTCACTGGCCAGGTCCTGCTGCCAGGCCAGAAATTCCTGTATTTCCTGCGGAGCCTGGACAGCATGATGTCAATGTATTGTTGCAATGTTAATGAGAACACCTTCAGCCTCTGCGCCACAACACTTCCTGAGTGAACGGCCGGCTGAGAGGGAGCTAAACATGCTGGTTCGTGTGTTTGATGCTTAAAACATCTATAGTAGCTTTTCTTCTTCGTTTTGTGTGTCCTTCTCGTAAGAGCTCACGAGAACAGACATAACACACATAAGCTTTGTGGACATTTTGTTTCTGCCTGGAGTTTTGGGGTAAGTTGGGTAAATCCAAATCCTAAAAATGTTCCCAATATAAGTGATAGATCACATGAATAGCTTATGATAGACATAACATTTTTATACAAATGAATTTGCCTGTACATACAGGATGTATGGCCTTGTCTACATCTATGACACAGCTTTGCACATCCTAAATGCTGTAATTTTGCATTTTTTTGTTAATAATCTCACAACTCTTTAAAAAATATGGAATTAATTTATTTACTATCATATACCATGTGGTTGTTTTATTATATATTATTTTTATTGCAAGGAATTAAACTCCCATTCCCCTTTTTATAAGACTCACATTTGCTCGCTTGTTTTTTTCTTACAGGTTTGAGTTTCTGGAAGACATACTGTATGACAAGGCAATGCCCACTGCCACTCTCAAATTTCAGATGACAGAGCTGAAATTTAGCGTTGTCAGTGAAAAGACATTATGTGGGTTAGGGTCAGGTGCTACCAGCACCTGAAAGCACCATTTTCAGATAACGTCTTTAGGAATAGTTAGTCTCTCCCAAAGCATGCTCCCATTTTTAACACACTGTATTGTTTCAGGTTTATGGGGCTATTGGTGTTGTAAAAAGTATTAACTTTTCAACGTGAAGGATTTCTTATCTCTAATAATGAAACTAAAAAATCTACTTAAAATGATGGCATTAGTCACCTGCAATTCATAATGTGCAAAAACATGCAGAACACTATTGTGGTCCTTATGGGTTTCATCTTATTGAGTCTAATGTAATGGTATAGTGCAAAATATGGGACTCCTAGGTTATTAAAAGGCTATCTGATATCATAACACATAGTCCATTGTATAGGCTTCGCTTGTTATTATACCTTTGTATCTTCTCTCTGGAAAAGGTCTCCGTCCTCGGTGCTGTCTAGCAGGATGTTGGGACGTGCCTCTTTCCCTCCTTGTTGTCCATCTCTGTAGGACCTGTCCCCCGGCACCCCGCTGGACCTGTCACTGCTGCTGTTCCCCATCCCGCATCAAACACTGCAACACACACACATTCAGATGAAGTCAGCTTCAGGCCCCTGGATGAGGCACCCTTCTGTCAAATAACCCCTTGATGAGTCAACATAAGTCAAACAGCCAGTTTGGCTCGTGATAGTTCATAGGTCTAATTTTTATCTACAACAGCCAGCAGTATAAGAATGCTATACCCACCGAATTCTTCTCAGGAGAAGTTTGTTTAGATGCAGTCCTTTCAAACGGATGTCTCTGCTCTCATGTACATCTGGTTGGTGTTTCTGAGTGTCTTAGCTAGTTGTTTCCGTGTGTTGGAACTGCAGAAGTTTCCCTCTCGGACTAAGAACGCTAACGTTAATGTTAACGTTAGCACGAGGAGGGGCAGTGCTCACTGTCCCGCTCTAGTAAACAAAGGAGCACTCGATGCTCTTTCTCTTTTATTTTTCCTACCACTAGCTAGTTCTTCTTCTAGCCTCCAGAAGTCTAATGTACTTTGTGGGTTTTCGCCCTTTGGTGGAGACCTCTGTGTGTACGTGCGCATGTGTTTTGTGTGTGTGTTTTGTGAATAAAACATACCTCTTCCGCCTCGTGCCCTCGAGCTCAGGGAGAGTTAAAGTTTAACCCGATTGTCGCCAACGTTAGCGGACGATTTAGGAGGTAATAGGGCCTACTTACATGATTTTAAAAACAGATATCCAAGTTTTAATTATAAAATAAGTACACAGCTGCCAGTAAATTGGGTGATCTTTCAACAAAAAGGCCCCGTTACATTACAGCCCTCCACTAACGTTACGAATCAGGCGGATAAGAGAAATACTATACGTTATAGTTGTGTGAAAAAGAGATAGCTAGGCTAAAGCAATCAGTGCTTTTTTCCCCTAAAGGAATCAAAGGGGAAAACTAGAAACTAAACATATGAACACACACGTAAGAAAATTCCTTAAAATATGATATAAGATTGATTTGAATTAGTGCTTCCCAATCTGGGGCTCGCGGCCCCATAAAGGTTCACACAGGCAGTAAACCAAATCAACAGGATAGAAAAGGCAGGAAAAATAGCTTTACAAAATTATATCTTTTTTAGATGTTCATTGCTGCATAATATAACATCTTAGAGCCTCTGAAAATTATTACACTATTTACTAAGGCTACCTTTTGGTTATCACAGCCTCTAAATAACAATATAACAAAAATGCCCAATAAAGACCCAAATGTGTTTTACATAGACTATTTAAAAAGGTAGCCTACCTTTTAAATAAAAGTATACATTTTACAAGTGTTAATTTGGATTACAGATGTGATTTTTTTTATAAATGTTTTTGGGTATGGCTTACAGTGAGATTAGTAGCTTTCGAACATTTTTGCTGCTCAGGAGTAGAGTGTCATTATCATTCTGTAAGATGTTCTCACGGCTGTCTTGTTTCATGTAGTTCACGTGTCTAAAACCTGTAACTGTACACATTCATGATAAAAACAGCAGTAGTCAGCAGTTATTCAACGTTAGCAGAGATCCCCTTTTCCTTCTCTCAGGGTTGGAGAGAGCTACAGTAGCCTACCTGTAATCTCTGTTTCAGTCACTGATTATTATCACTAATTATAACAATGCCACTGGATGACCTTCAACCCTTTTACATCCATTTTCCAATACAAGTACATTTCAAGTTAAAAAATGTCTGACAGAATCTATATACTATATACATAGTGTATTGTACTATATACAATATAGTATATATATATATATATATATATATATATATATATATATATATATATATACTGTATATACACATATATGTATATATATGTAGTAGTATATAAAAAGTGCAGTAGCTCGAGCATAAAGATGTTTTCACTGAGTGAAGAATTTATTATGTATTTCTCAATGCACCGTTACTTAAAATGAAAATATTCTAGATGTTTTGTGCATCATTTTACTACTAACCCGTATGGCATATTTGGTTATTTTAAAATAAACTGACAGCTACATTTTTAAAATATTTATATATTTATTATTTATATTTGGCTGCACAGCGCAACCTTTGTATTAACCTCCCTGTGAGGACAAATTTACTGAGAGAAGAACACTCTATGTCCTGTTTACACGAATCACACATTAAACCAGCGCTGCATTTACCATGTGTGTAAAAGGGTCTGTCTGCCAACAATATTACAGCTCCAAAAAACTCTAAAACAAACTTCTTCTGTCCATCCGTACATCCATTTTCTGCCACAATCCCAGTCCCAGCTACATTCTTTGGCCCTCCCTGGGGGATCACGAGACATTCCCAGGTCAAAAATGTAATCCCTGCAAAGTATTTTGCTTACTAGTAGTAACAACCTTACAGCCACTGCAGCCCATCAACTGGAACAGATCAAGGGATATGGTCATAATAAGCCTTCTCCAAGTTCACAAAACACATGTAGATTGGATGTGCAGGTGTAGACTCATGACCCCTCTAGTATGCTTGCAAGAGTAAACACCAGATAGTCCGCCATGACGGACAAGGCTTCCCCACCGCCCAGCCTCCTCCACAGAACACCGTCTGCTCAGATTCTTTCTACCCAGCCGTCCCCCAAAATGCAAGAAAAGTTCACCTGGTGAAAGTTGATGATGTGTCAGGCAGGGTCCACTGCTTGACATTTCCACTTTATCCTCACAACATCTTTAGGGGGTCACTCATCCGGCTCACTAGCAGGTGAAGATCAGTTGACAGTCTGCTTCTTCCTTCCTTCTTTCCATTTGTGTTCAAGACACATGGCGGCGGTCCGACAGTACAAAAACAAAGTTAATCATCGTTCTTTGGGCAAAGGCATTCTGGTAGCTTACCATACATTTACAAGAATACAGAAGGAAAAGGTGGATCAGACACTTTTATTGCAGGAACGAACAAACCTTCCTCATTAAGATGTGAATTAACTTCGATTTTCTCTGCAATCACTGTACTCGATCACTGCTCAACCTGAAGATTACATGCTGTTATTCTTAGCCTTGTAACAGTGTTAATATTACATATCAGAGGACACGATCCCTCGGACTCATTAAAAAGCAACAGGTGTCAAAGATGGGTGAGCTGAGGCCAGTTGGTCCACAACTGTTGGAAAGTGTTTTACCATTTTGTTTCTGTATCATACTGTTTTGAGCTTCTTAATAAAATAAATTGGGATTGTTAGCCATTAATGCCCTCAAAAATATGAATTGTGTCATTGTTAGAGATAAACGATTTGTTCAGCTCAAATTATAAAATCTGGATTTCTGAACTAGTTTTGATTACACCTCAGGAAATATAAGCATGTGTCATTAATAACTAACCATCAAATGAAACATCTTTAGTAATCATTTTTATCAGACATTGTTTTGTTTTGTTTTAAACATTTTATTTGACATTTTTATGTCCCAAAAAGTAAAGCAGAGCAATATTTCAATATACCAGCGTTAGATCACAAAAAAGGAATCAGTTAATAATAGTTACAACAAACAATAATAAATACTGGAAATGTAAAACAGAAATATTAAGATCCTTTACTTAGGTTAAAGTACTAATAGCACCATGTTACAAGTAAAAGTCCTACATTGTAAATGTTAGTCTACTTGAGTAAAAGTATAAACGTGTTATCTGTAAAATGTGCTTAAAGTTTTAAAAGAACTTAACGCATCTCAGACTTGTAAGCTGTTATATCGTGAAATTTATAATAAAACAAATTTTATAAACTATGTGTGTTAGGTGTGCAAAAATCTTCATTTGTAAAGTATCTGAAGTTGTCAGATGAATGTAATGGAGTAAAAGTCACATTATTTCTCTATGAAATGTAGTGAAATAGAAGCAGAAGACTCAAGTAAACTATAAGTTCCTCAAATTGAGTCCTTAAGTACAGTACTTAAGTAAATGTACTGTACTTAGTAACATTCTACCACTGTATCCACCATAATCATTCTTTTTTATAATACTTTGCAATTACAAAAAAACTGTAAAAAGTTTTAGCCTATTGCGATATCATTTACAAAATACAGCTAAAACTGAGATGTATTCAGCAGTGTAGTAAGACTTCTGGAGAGCTGTGGATGACAGAAGCCAGGCAGAGCTGATCTCTCCACTGTCTCTTCTCCACGTCCACTTCCAAATCCTCTCCCTCTTCAAGAGGTCACTCCACACGCTGTAGAGGAAACAGTACACTCAAAATCTCTCTATTACCTTTGTTACTTCTTGCCCCATATATCTGCTGCACTCATATTGTGGTAAAGTCTACAACGGTGTACGATCACAAGGCCAAGACAAAAAAAACAATCCCCAGGTGGATTGCTTTCCGACCCAGTCTCTTGGAGCCTTCATAATCCTCTTCATCATAGCTCTTTTTGGCCTGTTGGATGAATGAAAAAAAAAAATGGACAGGTGCGTAGTGTGACCAATAAGCACCTTCTGTGTCAATAAGGAGCAATGAGCCCTATAGTAGCGTGTAACATGACCAAGGCGGGTGTCTTGAATCTGTGCTAAACATTTAGAGAGGAAATTATTCCCTGCCTAGTTTTGCATATAAATTTCTCTCCCTGCACCTGCTTTTCTCGTTATCCCTAATTCATATTTGTGTTGACGCCAGTGTCCCTGGCAATGAGAAACAGTGGATTGCTGTTCTTGTTACTCTCAGCTACAGAGATGCAACAGCTGCTGTTGGCACCTTGACTTAACAAAACTCTGCCTCCCCTCAGACAGCTCAAAGACTTGACACACAACTAAATGGGTTGCTCCTCCTATCTGACGCTTTAACTTCATGGCAAATGAGGACTATTTACCAAATATTTTCCTCTCATTGAAACGCAAATGGGGTACTTTCATTTTGTAGAATATTATATTGTAATTATAAAAATGGTTTGACAACAAACTGGAAGTACATTTGATCTGAGCACATATACAAGTATGTTAATTATGTGGATCGGCTATTTCTGTATCTCATCAGATTGAAAAAGTACAACTAGAAGTGATTTGTAGCATTGCATAACATGTTTACTGCTTGATAAATATACAGATAAGCCACACTTGTCAATAGTTTTGTACACTGACACCCTATTTTGTTTATGTATTTGTATTTTTCACTGCGGCTTAGTGTAACTAGTGTTGCTTAGAAGGCTGGCATCTTTATAAGCCTTTTCATGGCTTCTAACCTCCTCTGCATGATGTATTGCCTTGTATCAAGCCTTGTTGGTTTTCTATGTATGAATAAAATAAAACTAAACTAACTAGGTGTTAATGTACTATGTATCCACATCTCCGCACTCTAATCTATGTATCCATTTGATGTGATGTTGAATAATCTTTATGGCCTGCCTCTAGATAACTGAACCTCATTAAAACACCATTTAAAGTATGATTATGCTGTAACCATTCATACATAGCCAAGCATGTTCAGAAATTGTGCATTGTGTAACTCACCAACTCAGAGAAAACCAGTGCCACAATATTGATGGGCCATGCAGACCAGAAACAGGTGAACATGGTAGGACAGAGATAGTTCCTCAGAAGAGGAATCTCCTGAGCCTCCCCGTATTTCAGGTGGTCAGCGCTCCCGTCCAGTGGGGACTTGGTGTTCAAGACTGGCTACCATCCCCCTCCCGTCTGCCCATCGAGACAGTCAAAGCAGAGAGGCGAGGCACAGGGCTGAGACACTGGGAGGGAGGAGGTGGAGGTGAGGGAGGGGAGGCAGCGGAGCAGTGATGATGGAAGAGAGGAATCAGCCAGCAGAGAGAGGTGACAGGGAACTCGGAGGGAGGCTGCTGCTGAGAGGTCTGAGCACCCTCAAGACTCCAGGTTAGACTGAACCAATGCTGCTTAGAGACTTACTTAGAAACAGTGACAGGAAGAGGAAGGGGGACAAAATTAAAGACGGAAGGACATTTATTAATGAATTTAGTACAAATTTAGTATTTCTCACAAATAAGTAGTCTTTTAATAAAGGATTTGTAGTAATTCAGGCTACAAATTTGTGTTAATTCAGTACAACTTTAGTAAAATTAAAGAATAATGGAATAACGCCCCCGCTTTAAAGTCAAGGTTATACAAAACAGCAAATCTGCAGCTGTTGAGCTTTCTGTATGTAATATGAAAATGTGTGAAAGCCTCTTGCCTTGTATGGAGATCCCACTGTAACCAAGTTGTGAAGAGGACCAAACAGCACCAGCTAATGCTAATGGCATCCTATAAAATAGCTTTGTGAAACATATTCTTATTTTTTGGGCCAAATTTGCATTTCTGTTCGTTATTAAGGGCAAAAAAAAGGTCAAACAGTGTGCATAAATGGAATGTTTTAAAATAATTTATTAGGAATTTTAAAAAGTTTTTTTTTTCCCCAAAGGAATAAACATGACAGGAAAAAGAAAATCAGAAAATGTTACAGTGTTGACAAGATTGTTATTTTACAGGGAAAACAGCATTAAAGTATGAACTACCATGGTAGCCCGCAGCAGTGTGAGCGAGTGTATCAAAATGTAAAACCTGGTACTTTGTAGATCCAGAGTGCTTTGTTCTTAAGCTAACATTTGAAGGAAAACACAATTTTCGTGATCGGCCAGTGCAACGTCCTAGTAGCTTTGAACATTATTGTTTTGGTCTAAAAATAGCTGTCACATTGCTACAGTCTGTGACCTCCAGTGGATATGCAGTGATGGATTTTGGAGGGAGGGGGTTGTTAAACAAGAGTTAATAAGATCGCCCCCCCACCCTTTCCTGTTGGAAAAGCCACCTTTCTGAAAAAGGTTCAACCATCCACACTTTGACATAGATGTTAATGTAATAATAAAAAACTCAGATTAAAAATTCACATTTGCAACTGAGGTACCATCCGCCCCCCCCCCCCCCCCCCCCCCCCCCCCCCCCCCCCCCCCCCCCCCCCCCCCCCAAAAAAAAAAAAAAACAGCACATGGCACATTGGAAACCAATGTGTATAAAACCATATGACACGCTCAAGCAAACATCGACACAACCTGCAGAGTCATAACAGTGTTAACTGTGCATGACTGCTCCTGCATACAACTCCTTCATTATCCTTCACAAACAATCATCACACATTGAAAATCAGTTAAAACAACAATATGACAAAGTAAGAAAACTGTGTCCCCCCCCCCCAACCCGATAGGAGCATTTTCACACCCATGAATCCCCAAATGTAAAGTGTTATTCCAGTCTTAGCCTCTCTCTTGCTGTGTGTTTCAACTTGTTTTTTAAATGCAGTAACAGAATCCAAATGACACATCCTTTATAAAATGCCTATGTACATACTGAAATGTTCTTGACCTCCATGTGAAACTATGATACGTAATAGTCAAACATTCCAAAACATACGGCCTGATGAAAGAAGCAATCGTGTTATTTCTCCAAAAGCCTCCCACACACAAACATTAGCTGAGCCCCGGCCCCCCCACCCAAAAACCAGAGTCATATTTACAATATTATACAAAATTGTACAGCTCGTGTAGGCCTATTATGTAACTGTGACTAATGCCCCTTGTTGTCAGACCATTATTAGTGTTACAAGTCTTTGTTAAAAACCTACCAAGATATACACTTTGTGACAAAAGAAAGAGTATTAATCACAAATGTTTTGTTAAAATTCAGTTTGAACTAGTGACATATACAGCTCCTGACCTTTCAAACAAGCTTCACCTGGAGATTTTTCTCCTCTTCTCTCGGAGAGATCAGGTTCAGAGATCAATAAAACAGCCAAAACAGATAAAGAAACAACGCAGCAATACAAAACAACAAAAAAACAGCAAGTTGAAACGACAGAAGAAGAAACAAAAACACTAAAAATACAGCATCAGTATGTGTTTCTATTACATGTAGTGATAAACGTTTTCTCTCCTTTTGTGAACCTTTTCTTCTTTTTTTTTGACTCAGGAGGTGGAGTTAAGGGAGGCATCTGTAGGGTGGGCTGGGTTCAGGCTGACACCACGGTGGGGTTTTTAGGACGGGGGGGGGGGTTCAGCTACCACAGCCGGAGAGATGGACTGGACAGAGACAGGCCAGATCGGCTCCAAAGCAGCTTCAACTCCTTCCAGCTCACAGTCTACAGCTCTGCACTGACACACAAACACAAAACACCTGGTTTACTCACAGCTGAGTCCCAATCAAACAGTCCCATAATGTAAGTTTTAAAACAAGATGGTGACTTACACTCTCAGTGATAGCCGTTAGTAAAGGCCGTGGCGATCAAAGGGCCCTGTGGGAGCAAGCACACAAGTTCCAAATTCAAGATTTGTTTTAAGGACTTTTCATCTTAAAAAAAAAAAAACTCTCGGAATTCACTGATTATTTCCTTTCTTTGAGGTTGACGATGCTAATCAGGGGAGTGAGCCACTGCTGTGTTTTGTTGGCAATAATGACTGCACACATCCTCGTGAGTCATAACGGCTCACAGCTGAGAAACACAGCCATGTGAATAAGTGAGGGTATAGTGCAGTTTAGTGTCCCTAATTCCCCCGTAACGTATCCCTAACCCAAACCAATCTAGCTGCTTCGTGGAGCGGGTCTTGCCGTGGCCATAGTGGAATTTGGGACACTAAACTGTACGTATGCCGAAAATGTATTGCTAAAGATGAGCAGAGTGGTGAATGGAAGCAGATTTTTTTGTATGAATGATGGCGTTGCTGGACCTTTCCTTTTGCTTCTATTTCTTGTTTGATTCAGAGTGAATGCTCCATCTACTTCATAAGTGTAGTTGGAGAAAACAATTCAAGAAGGAAGATTATATAAAATATCAAAAGGGAAGCAGAAATAACATGGCATGATGGGCCAGAGTAACATAAACATTGCCGCGCTGTTAATTATGCAATGTTGTTCCAGCTTTAAATTATATGAATGAGGACAGAAACTAGTCTAATACAGAACTGATAGTTTCTAAAACAATAAAGAAATGAGTAGAGAGGAGAGCTTACCCCCAGACTGTGGCTGAATCCAGTGCTTGGGGCGGGGCTTGCAGCGCTGAGGTAACTGCTGACAGCCGACTCTTGACCGGCTGTCCCATAAAGGTCCGCCATCGGGCCCGGGCTGCTCGTACCTAAGAACCCAGCTGCGCGAGACTGGTTGGAGCCTAAAAGTCAAATAAACAGATTTTCACTATTAAAGATCGTATGAATCACCTGTCTAAGTGTCTGTAATCAATATTATTCCTAGTAATAGGAATGGCTCCAATGACCTCATGTAGTGTGAAAGATGTCACTCGTAGTGAACAAGCTCGCAGAGAATTACCACCAGACTCTGCAGTTCAGTTCTGCTGAGCATTTCAAACTGTACAGCTCTTCCACTTTAAATAAGATTTTTTTTTTTTACAGATTACTTATAGGTTTTCATAGTCATTCTTTTACTATTTTATGTTATGTCTCTTGACTTTCCCACTGTCTATTGTTATGCACCAAATCAACAAGACAAATTCCTTGTATGTGCAAACCTACTTTGCTGAGTTCTGAGAGAACTCTGTAAGTCATGAAGTGGGTCTTAATTTCACATGAAGCATTGATCAGAAAGAATAAGGCCTTTTCAGTGTCCATACCTCTAACTACTGCTGCTGCCGCCGCTGCTGCTGCCATTGGTCCATATGCTGTCAGAGGAATGGCTAAATAGGCAGAAAGGCAAAGATCCAGGTTAAAAGTCTTGTTGTGAAAACACATAGCAACTAGCTAATTACATTACTTAAAGTCTTGCTCCAGTGACCCCAGGAACTTTCTCATTGTTTCAACCAAGCCTTGAGAAGACATGAAGCAGACGTAAAAGCTGTCAATGATGACCATATAAAACGAAGAAAAAGGGCTTAGTTAGGTCACTGCAGGGAGCCTTCACAGTAAAACCTTTCTTATTACTGTCAGCAATCCTGCCTCTGAAGGCCATGGGGGGACTGACAAACACAAACATGCAAACCAAAGAGTGTAGCAGACTGAAAACGTGCTGCTTGTAAAGCCCAGAGGAGGGACTGACTGACCTGTGAGCTCAGGGGGGTGGGGTGAAGTCAGAAGGGGAGTCCTCTCTAAGTGGAACTCTAAAACAGAAACATCAGAGTGCTGTTGAGACACACACCACCAGCGCCAGCCAGGAGAACACCCACACATACACTTACACACACAAAGGCAGGGAATCACCTCCGAGTTGAAAGCAGAAGGTATGGAGAGCACATATTGGAATACACAAGGTTTGAGGGACGTAAACAGGAATTATAGGATGGAAGAATCCTTATAGTCAAATAATACTTATAGTCAAAGTGGTGTTAAAATCAAAAGTGCATAACAGCAAACAGCAACAGCAAATGTTACAATTATTGCGTACAAACTGTATGTAAAACATCTCATTTTGGAAGTAAGTCCGATAACACGTGCACACACACACACACACACGCGTGCACACACACACACACACACACACACACACGCAGCTATACCTAGACCACGCACACATGCACACACACACACACACACACACACACAAGATGGAAATTCCACTCTGATATTTACAAGCAGCTTAAACTCACAGTGTTTCATGTGCTTCTATGGAAACATGTTTGTATTTGTGACAGTAGTCTACTGTAAGTCTACACACAACTACACTGGTTAAAGTTTGTGTATCGAAAATCATCATTCTTTCCACGATAAATCATTCAACACAGGGCTGAGCAGCATGTTTAGCTGCTGCTCAGGGAATGAGTACACATTTATCTATGTTGCAACTATTTTAGTTTTTCTAACATCACTGCTCATGTAAAAATCCATTAGAAAACAGGATTGTTTAAGTGACTGCAAGTCATTTAAATTAGACGTGTGCTAATTTTCAGGTTCATACTTGTATTTTGGGTTTCTAGTAAAAAATGTTTACATGCTTTATTGTTCAAAAAACAATTTTTTTCATACTGTCTGTCTGAAACACTCTGTTTTGAGGTCGGTGTAATAAGCCTGCATGTGACATAGGAAGGGGAGCCAAATCTGAATGGCTTGTCAAATCCCATTTTCTGCTCTAGGCAACCCACTAAAAACCTGACTGGGTTGTCTATTTTCACAGTTAGTGAGGTGGTGGCACTCCAGATACCCAAATGCACAAGCACTGAAAAAGTGGGGTTGTTTTATGTACCCTTTAAAGTGCCAATATTATGCTCATTTTAGGTTCATCATTTTATAGTTGTAACAAAATAGGTTCACATGTTGTTGTTGTTTTTTTTAAACATCTTTATGTTGTACCGCACATTGCAGATGATCCGCTTTTCACCCTGTGTGTTTAGGTCTCTGTTTTAGCTACAGTATGAGACATCTCACTTCTATACTATCTTTGTTGGGACTCACACATGCACACTAGCTGGGTAAGATCACATCAGCTAGATAACTCTCTCTCCAACTTTGGTCAGAACAAGGCAGGATTAGCTTGGAGACTTTTTCTAAACGAGGGCACACTTGTGGAATACCTGCAGAACAGACAGTAGTAAGTGTAAGTAGTAAGAAGAGACATGTAAGTAGTTCTTTTGTACATTATGGTGAACTAGTGTGTGTGGTAGCAGTGTTTTGCCATCGAGAATGAGCTAGCATGCTACGGTTAGGCACCTCGTCTCGGCTAGTGACCTAGAAAGCCATGCAGAATTTAAAAAGCTCATCTGGGGACTGAAGGCAGAGGACATTCAGAAACCTGTGTCTCACTTAAAACAGCATGGATAGTTTTTGTATAATAAAATTATATATTATAAAATAAAATGTATTAAAAAATGTATTATTTTTTTTTCATAATATGGGCACTTTGAGACGATTAAACTACACATAGCACTACTTTCCTTCCCTTCTATCCCTGAGTGTTGTGTATGTTTGAGTGTGTATATGCTACAAGAGGGCACAGGGATGATTTTAGTGTCTGTGCTTTCATTGCATGACAGATGACTACTAAGCCAAACTCTTAAGAAGTTAACTTTTATGTCTCCCCCATCATCATGCCACTGCAATGATGAAAACTTGAACACAGACACATGCTAAATAAAATATGGCCATATATCTATTTCTCAGTTAAAGTTGCAGAAACATGTCAGAGTGTCAGGAGCAGAAAGTGTGCTGTGATTACCGGGGAACTGGTAGGTATATCCAGGAGTGATGCCAGCATAGCTTCGACTGGTGTAGGTGGCTGTCTGGAAGCCTGGGTAACCTGTGGAAACAAAATCACTGTTAACATCTGGATCACTACAAACACCAAGAACGGCCGTAATGCACAACATGAGTAACAGGTGTGCAGATGTGCTGCCCCCTAACAGTGAGGCCTGGTACAGTCTGTGACGTGCAGGTGGGTGATATTCTACACCTGTGGTCTAGATTTCTTTACAAGGACAGGAATGAACAGCACAGTGGCTTTGTCTTCTGTTTCACTCTCAGCAGTGAACATTACACAGAGATTGTCTTTGTATGCAACACACTGACACCTGGAGAACTGACCTCAGAACAACTTTCAGACGGATAACAAAAACTATGGCGAGCACCACAAGATACCACAACTAATTTCATATTTTTGTATTCGGAATTTCAGTGCTTAGAATTAGACAGTGCACATGAGGGCATGTGCCACCACTGTGTTGTTCTCAGACTGAACAGTAGGTGGTAGCAGTGGTGTGGCAAGTTCAGCTTCAGATGCATAAACAGGTCCTGACTACAGTGAGTACAATACAGATCTTTTTACAAATTGGTTTAAGTTGATGAGGAGATCAGAATTGTTTAAGTGTTAAATTGTGCTAAAGTACACAAATTTTACACAAGAAGTTCAGTTGACTCGTCATGAGGTCAGTTTGAGGAAAAAAAACGAAGGGTGAGAGAAAGTGCACAAAACAATATCAGGGTTATCTCTGCTTAGGAACTAGACCGTTTTTTTTAACAGAAATCCTGTGTTAAATGCTGCATTCATGTGTTGTCGGAATAATAAAAAAAATTAGTTAACAAATTAGAAAATGTACATGAATGCCCCTTCAAGTCAGAACAACTCGGAGTTGACGTACCACGGAGAAACATGGCGGACCAAAGTAAATGTTGGGTTAATGGTAAGAAACCTTTTTATGAATTCATGTATTGCATATCAATCTTGCTCACATGTAATGTGTAATATGTTTTTATGTTGTAACCATTAGATGCTGCCCAAGATGAATGACCTAGAGTAGTTAGAAAAGTTGTTACTTTTTTTTTTAGCATTAACCCTGACAACAAGTCAGGAAAGCAGTATTTCCGTGGTTTTGGGGAATGTAGCGTTACAGGTGCAGCAACCAAGTCTCTAATATAAAAGCTTCAAACTGGACATAAATACTGGAAACAGCTGTCAACAAGTTGTTTAAACGCCCTGAGCAATCTTTGTACACATCTTTGTAGCGTCCGTATTGTTTTCACATGACGACTTAAGTCTCATGAACACACATGAACGTACCCACTCTAGAAACGGAATCCAGGGAGAATGTGAATGCACCAACAAACTTAAAGTATGGGGTGTACGGGGTTGCATTGTGGGAAATGTAGGAAGTTGGAACCTGTGTTTTTGGAGATTAAGTCCGGATATTGTCTGCCTCCGGTGCTTCTTTTTTTAATCTGTCACTAAACTAAATGGAATATGACATGTAAACTTAAAATGACCATTCCTCGCTCCATCTACAAAACCAATGGTGATTGTGCCTTTGCCATTTTAGCTCCGACCATCTGGAATCTTCTCCCTGTCTGTTAGGTCTGCTGAATCTCTTGACTGTTTCAAGCGTCTTTTAAAAAACACACCTGTATTTTTCTTCCAAAGTCTGAGGTCTAGATAATCAAGGCTGCATGATGGAGAGTTGGGAGGTGAGTCAAGCAGCCCAGTTTAGCGGTCAGCTTTCTCCCCACGAGGCCCGACCTTTAAAACAGCTGTCGACTCAGTGCTGGAATACTTATTGTCACGTTCATGTATGCAGACACATCCTTCCTGTCTTGATCAATACCACCTTACCTAGCATACCAATGCCCAGCATGAAAGCGTCCATCCCATAGGGCATCACGCGAGAGCGCCCCCTGGCTGAGCCCGTGGGAGACATCACCTCCTTGGGCTGAGCTTTCTTACACTCCACCTGTTTCCAGACAAAAGACGAATCAGTACATTTAGTTTCTACATGACATGGTGACATTAAGAGTGTTGTCTGACAAATCAAGCTGCTCACCATTTTGTTGTTGATCTCGTGGAAGTGAATCTCGCAGACTTTCTCCACCACATCCTCATTCTCAAACGTGACAAAGCCAAACCCTGGAGAGAGGACATGGCAAGTTTATGATGAAGTTTAAGAACATTTCACACAGTATGGTGGGTTTAGACAGTAGGCCTTTCTGTTCAGCAGTAAAGCTAATAGTCTCCAGTAATCAGTTCTGTAATAGCCGCTTAACACATTTGCCCCCCTTCCCCTTCTTTCAATGCTGCCATTCTGCACTCATCCTTTCTTCCCTCCCTTCCTGGCCAGAAGGCCCAGGCAAAGCTGGTAGGCTGTCATAATCGATCAGTCCCAGGGTGGGGAGGAGGTGCTTAAGGAAGCTTTACCCTGATCCAGATTAACGGACTGGCTAATTAGACTAGCTACGTTCGTCTCCTCCAGCTCAGCCCACAGGAAGGAGGCCCGTGGGGGGTGGAAGGGGATCAATAGCTACCCTGGAAGGACTGGAGGAAGAGAAATAAATCGACGAAGAGAAGGACAGATTTAAGGAAGGACCGGACAGGAAGTTGGGTCACTCTGTCTCACCTCTGTGTCTGTTGGTGGTCTTGTCAAACATGAGCATGGCATCATCGACCTGGGGGGAGACAAACAACACGGTTTTTTAGACGCCGCTCTCTCTCTTTCTTGCCAAGCAGCATATTGCCTGACCTCAGCCCTTCTCAAGTTCTGCAGGGAAGCTCAGCAACAGATGGACAGAAAGGAGGGGGAAGAGGGGAGGAGGGAGGGAGAGGACTGGAGACAGGCGACAGGTTACAAAGAGTAGCCAAGGGGACAAAGACAGGAAAATAGTAAGAAATACTGTACAGCAAGCCCTGCTGCTGTACTAACAGACATAATGGGTGGCATGAAAAGTTAGAAGTTGTATTTGCTGCTAAACTGCCCCGGTCACAATCCTTCTCATAGAGAGCCCATAATCCGCCGCCTTTCTCCCCTCCAAAGTTTGACATTCCCATGGCAACTGTACAAAAAGTCCACATAAAAGAGCCGAGCCAACATCAAATATGCTTTATGAATAGTGGGAGAGTGCCAGTGAGACAAAGAGGGCAGCAAAGAGAGAAACACTGACTCAAAAAAAAACAGAAAGGTGAATCCTGTGGGCAGGTGGAGACTCGATGAGAGGGGAGAGCTGATAGCGAGAGGAAAAGCGACAGGTGGAGATATGGTCAAAAGAGAGCACAGAGAGTCCTGTAAGAGAGGGGAAGGAAGAAAAAAAATATTGGGTCAGAGTGGAAAGGGAAGAGAAAGAAGAGACAAAAGGAGTGGGAGAACAAAGAGGCCTGGAGGCTTTGTTTGTTGGCACAGTCAGCCATAATTCCTCCTCCTCTTCTCCCTTTGACCTCTCACGCCAGCCCAGCCTCCTTTTTATAGAGCAAAGACACAGGTCTATTCCACACACACACACACACATACACACACACACACACACACACAACTCTTCAGTTGTTGTCTTCTCCCCCCCTCTCTTGTCAAAAGCTGACATGTTTATACTCTAGTCTGCACACGGAGGTCCAAATAAACATTTGGTAAATTAATCTTTGCTCTATAATAAGTTCACTGGCTATAATCCACTGAATCATTTTTCATAGTCACACACACTCACACAGGACACAGTGTGCGCCTGTGGACCCCTAAGGGCAGTTTGCCTACAGAAAGGTCAAAGGTGAGTGAGGAGTGTCAGTTTGAAAGGGGACCTGTTACTCTGATGCCTCAAGTCACTGCCTCCTTCCAGCCTGACATTTGTCCAATGCCTGCAACATGTTCCACTCCTAAAAACACGCTTTATTTTTTGCCACTTAGCTGACACTTTTATCCACAAGACCTGACAGTAGAAACTCCTCAGATTGCCAATTCTTTTTCAAACAATCAATTGTACCGAAAGCAAGGGTCAAAAAGACCGCAACACCAAGAATGCAATCATATTTGATCCCAACGTAAACACACAATCGCCTTGGAGGATGCTTCAAAACATCACAACGATGCATGCGGTTAACCGTTATACACTGCACACTGAGTTGATGGCACATCACTGCTTGATATTTCAAACACTGAGCATTTAATAGACAACCACCGGACAATATTCCCTCCTATGCTTTTTTTTCCCACCTCTCATCTTCCCTGTTATCCCCTGCCCATCCCTCTCTGCGCTCCTTTGTCCTCACCAGGACGGGACACAAAAGGTCCAGTGAGGCAGTCTAATCAGGAACTTCCATGGATGGCTGGAGCCTACATTTCACTGTCCATCCCTCGATATCTCTCTCGGCAAAATTCATCTCCTCGTTATGATTGAGGAGGGAGCACGGGGAAACTCGAGGCCAAACGTTTGGAACTGAAAATAAAGTGCCACGCAGTCAGACGAGTCTTTGCATGTTGGACTTTGAAAAGTTTCGAGGGGCACGAGGCGCAGATTGTCTACCTGCTCTTTGCTGAAAAAGTTTATGGGATATCATTTTGTTTTGTACAAAATCAACCGAACCTCACGTGGCACTTAAATCACACATGGTATTGATGATCAGTTTCACTTTAGAAGACAATTTTAGGAGTGTTAACAATCCAGAAACTTCAAGTATGCAGATGACTTCTGTACAAACTAACAGAATATTTGTCTAGCTTTGTACAGAGGCATAATGGCCTTTGTAAACCCCCCCGAACCCCATCTTTGCCCCAGTTCCCTCTATTACGCCTCCGCGAACCTCTCTCAATCAGCCCTCCCTCCCTCGTCAGTGGCTTTGTCAGCCCATCATCTATTCTCTGCCTCATGTCTGTCAAAGTCCTCAGAAAATAAGAACTTGGACAAAACTTTATACAGAAATATATATATATATATATTTTTTTTTTTAAACACACACACACACACACAAACAAATGCGATAAGAAAATGAAAGCTGAGTGACAAGTTTGCAGGTTTTTGAGCATTAGTCAACTTTGCATTTATCGGTACTAAACTCCTGAGTTGACCCCCACCCAACACACACTCGCACACACTCATGCTAACACCCCCAAACATCACCTCATCCCTCCTCCTACAGAACAAAACCCCTTGCCCACAGAATTACTTGGGGACAATGGGCAAGCCAGGTAACCACGGTAACGGGCAAGGAGGGGGTTGTGGGTAGGAGCAGCTGTTACATCAGATTAATTCAGATTCTGATAATCCCTCCTTCTTCCTCACCATCGCCACACACTCACTACAAAACT
>NC_048411.1:19016562-19018488 GCF_013103735.1 Etheostoma cragini
CCCCTCTCTCTCTCCACTCCCTATTCAAGTCCCCCTAACTTTGCCTGCTTCTCCCGGAGCCTCTCAGCCTCGTTATTTTTCCCTTCCTACCCTCTTCAAGCATTTTCTCTCCCTCCTCCTCCTCGTAGTAACCCCTTCACTTCAAGGCCCTCGCTCGACTCCAAGTGAAGGTTTTCTCTGAGAATTCTGGTGAATCAGTCTCGACTGAGCTGGTGGGAGTTGGTACTATGTGTTCCTAAACTGTTGATTTCTTTCTGCACTCATGCCAACAAGATAAACTTCCTGGGTTTCCATTATATGACTGAAAAAGCAATCCTCATTTTCACTCTGATCAATATTGATCATTACGTCAAACACAGTGTGTGTGTGTGTGTGTGTGTGTGTGTGTGTGTGTGTGTGTGTGTGTGTGTGTGTGTGTGTGTCATCTCAAGAACTTGAACGCTCTTTTAAACGTCGCTCACCTTCCCAAACTGGTCGAAGTACTGTTTCACGTCCTCGATGGTTGTGTTCACTGACAGGCCTCCCACAAAGATTTTCTTGGTTCGTGTCACTAACTAAAAGAGGAAAAGCACAGATACAGAACACTTTTTTCAACTGACCGTCGTTTTTGTCTTGTCCATTTTTAATGAAATTACATATACTGTATATTCAACATACACACACAAACTATATACATATATATATATATATATATATATATATATGATCACAGTTTAAAAGGACATGGCTTAAAACAAGTATTTTATTTTTACATTACAATTACTTACAATTGTTGTTCACTCTATTTCTTTAATTCTTTGAAATAAATTTATTGTATTATTAGTGTCAAATGAGCATTACTCAGTAACACACTAGTGTTCATTTTTCTGTTGCTGTAATGGTTAATATTAATAAGTTATCGTTTATCTCAACATTGCCCCGTAAATCACAAGCACAATAGTCATTTTCCTCTTGTTAAAAGCTCATTTAGATGAGACATAGCAGAAAACTTCACTTGCTTAAGGTGGAACTTAAACTTTGGGCATATTGTATTTGCAATTTTCTGATTTTCGTTCTGAAAGAATAAGGAATTACACACATTGTTGATTGTTAATGAAGATTAGGTGCAATGACAAAGTCTCATGAAAATATTTGAAGGAATTATGGCTCTCAATAAACAACCAAAAGGTCGGTAAAAACACTGAGTACTGTATGGTTTTGAGAAATTGAATGAAAAGTTTGTTTAAAGCATGGTTATATTCATTTATCTGTAAAGTGTACTGTATAGTGTGTGTTTGAGGGAGAGACTTGAAAAGAATCATAAAACTTTTTAACTAACCAACCATAGCTAGGTTAAATATAGACACAGACATTCATGATTATATTTTGAATATACAGTAGTTAAGCATAATATTCAGGTTTGCAGGGGCCATTATTAAACATGGTGTCTTTTTTTTTCTTAACGTCACCCGCATCTGTTGGGCTTGTGATGTTTACTGATTTACAGAACTCAACAATGTTTGAATAAAAAGCATTATTTTCTGTGTCCTGGGTGCAGCAAACACTTGGCACATGTAATAATTTTAGTTATTTTGCATCACTTACACTTTCTTTCTACAAGACAGAAAATAAGCTTGCTCAGTCACACAACAGAGAAGACAAGCAGCATCTATACGTGGTCATTTCTTGTTTTACATGATGATACAATTTTCTTAGAATTTAATGGGAAATCAGATATGAGGAAACAGGTGGTCGGCTAGATTTACACCCATTAACACTAGACGTGTGTCTGAGATCCATTACAATACACATAGTATACAGGATATATAACACAAGCTGTGTATACATGTGAGTCAAACTGTGACATTAGAAAATGTTTATTTATTTAAATTAAAATGGAAATATGTATTTTTAACAAGTATTTTCTACCTAAAGCTGGGGGGGGGG
>NC_048411.1:19018498-19087062 GCF_013103735.1 Etheostoma cragini
TAATAAGCTATTGTAATTCAAGTGGTCTTAGAAAAAAATAGCCTTCTGCACCTCCTCTTGGCTCTTTTTTCAGGCTTTTGAAAATCTAGCCTGTGGCGGGAGACTTTGGCCAATCACAGGTCTTTCCATCGAGAGAGCATCCCTATTGGCTGATCTACAGATGCATGTCCCTTCAGATGGTGAAAGCCTGATTCAATGGCACAAAATCCTGCAGAAAAAGTTGCTATTCTAGCATTGGCAACAATTGCCTACACTGCAAAGCAACCCACAAAAAAAGCAAGACAGACTTATCAGACAGAGTCTAAAAGAGAGTCTGACAATAAACGCAATAAAACGTGTCAATATCAGCAAAACATTTCAAAGATGAAGAGAAAAGGTCACTAATAGTTTAGCCTTCTGCTAACTGTGACCAAAGGGCCGTGGCTAATTTAAGTTTATGGTTGTGTAGCTAGCTAGCTCGAGCCTCAAATCACAAAACGTCATCTCAAAGGGTTTTAGAGGCCCACAAGCATGCAAAGAAAACAGGACGGTAATTCTAATAGGAGTGCCACTGTGTAACGGCATCAGGATCACAATCACAATAGAGATGATTGAAATGAATGACGAGTACTCTTACAGGTTACTGTATGAAGCATGTGGGCATGGCAGGGGGGGGGGGCTTAGAATAGAGAGGGGAGAGCTGCAGGAGGGCGGCTGTATTTTCAAATTCTGGCATCCAGAAAAATGCAAACACCAGCTTTATTTTCTCTATTTCTTTAATGTCTGCAGAAACCAACTAATATCCATTTTTTTAGCTATGATTTGTTTTGTTGTTTCACAACCGTTTACACCTCCATAAATATATATTACGCATTTGTATTATCACGCATATGTACATTACTACATTCTTTTGGTATTCTGTTTAAATTCACTTTCATTCATTTTCAATCCTGTCAAAACAAATTATATTACGTCATTTTTATTTCGTTGAAGGTGCTTGAGGCCAAAGAGTTTCTTCGTCAACGACTACTTCGGTTATGGTTGCATTGCATCATGGGACGATACTTCCCATTAACATTACGTTCAACAATTTCAGTGATTCATGTTGGTCTTCTACGTGTAGTTAATTTTATCCTTGTGAACACCTCATACATGGCCATTTTTGCAGCTGGGACACATGATAGGTCACCAACGCAGCCAAAATCTGTTCGGTTCAGTTCAATGTTACAAAGCTAAACCCCGACACACACACACACAGACACAGACACACAAAAGCAGGATTCCTTCATGCTGTTGGCCTCACTAAGCTATCCTTTTTATTTCACTCCGTTTTGTTGGTAATGTAAGAGACTAACCGGCTAAGATCAAGACACAGCGTACTTGAAATACAATACAGACGTTTAGGTAGGCTTTACAATAATGAATTATTGTCTCTGAAGTTGTGATGTTTGAATGTGAATGTTTTTGTCGAACACACGATCACGTAACAGTTCAGTAATGTCAGAACTGCTCATGTTTATCAGATTACGAGGCATTAGCCCGGATAAGTGACACACACGGACTCGACACACATTCTCACCTGCTGCAAACAGTACCCGCACAACTAAGACAGTGAGACTCCTTTGACTCACCTTGGGCTGAGCTCTGCGAGGAAATGCAACCTTTGGGTCGATCTGCGGAAAAGAATATAGAAAAAGAGAGGGCTGGTTGGTCTTGTGTCATGACACAGATGAAACAGCAACCTGTCGTCTTGCCTTGGTGTTTTCTGACATCACACCCTTATCTTTCATTGTTTAACGACTCGTCAAGGGTACCCCCCTCCTGGCCTAACACCATGTTATCACCAATGCTAAATCAAAACAATGCTGTCAAAAAGGCTTATTATCCTCGGCCCTTACTGTGCTGGAAAACAGAATGACACCATTTGTAAAAATCTGCATGAAGTTGACTTCAAATGCACCGTATGTTCTCTAAGCAACACGCATTGGTGATGTGTTCTCATTATAACATGTTTCAGAAAGTAGACCAGGTTCTGATTACGTCCTGTTCTGAATGCACTGCTGTCATTTGTTTACGTGCGTGTGCTTGTGTGTCGTATGAGAGCAATCTAGTGGTAGATAATATAAAAGAGAATGGATTTAATGTCCAGAAGTTGATCATAGATTTTAATTATTTCCACTGAAGGGTCAGTTCACAAATATTACACTTAAAAAACATTTTTCTTCCAGTGGCATCTAGTTGCAGATAGTTCTAGTTGTATTTACTCAGGTTCTGAGAGACAAACAACTACTATATATTTATATATTTTTTAAATACTGCATCTCTTTTCAGACACAATATTGCTGTTGGTCTGGATTATCCACAATACACACTGCCAATAGTTATCATAAGAACTGTTAGTTTGGTGGAAAGTAGTAAGTAAAAACTGGTCACAGTGAGTTTTTTTGATTTATTCAAAGTAACTAACATTATTTCAGAAAAGAAGCACTGTTACATTTTTATTCTCAAAGACAGATACTCAATACCTGGGTAAGGAAAACCAAAACTACCTTGGGTGTAGATGTGAAAAGGTTATTTTCTTTATTTGGAACAAAACAACCCTTTAAAACATCCTATCTATGTGGAACTTACTGTACTCACTGTAAACATCACAAGCTGTCTGTCTGTGAAGTTTACACTGAAATGTGGTTCTTTATATTAAGATAAGATCAAAGTGTTTGTGCATCTACACTATGTAAACTGTGAATATGATTTTATCCTAGGTTTTTAGTATGCATGCTAGCTATGTTCCAGTATGTGAATGATTGAAAAATTGTAGATGTGTGTGTTTGTGTTTGTGTGTGTGTGTGTGTGTGTGTGTGTGTGTGTGTGTGTGCCTGTGTGTAGCTGTGCGTAAGTGGAATGCCTGGGAATGTCCAGTGAACCCCTGCCTCTCTCGTCACTACCGTGTGACATGAGATCTCCTGGAATCTCACACGGGCACTACAATCACAAACACACCTCACCTCGGCGAGGAGAGGAGAGGAGAGCCCAATCGAGGCACGACAAGTGCGACCGAAAGAGAATGAGAGGACCGAGGAGGGAGAGGAAGACAGGACAGAGGGGAGGGAGCTGTCAATCAAACCACACTGGCATCAAGATCCACCCGCTTTCTGTCTGTTTGTTTGTGTATGTTTGTTTTTGCCTCTCGCTCTGCTTTTGACGGAGGTGATGACAACAACAACAGGGACCATTCAGTTGATCCGGATCGTCCTCTGCCCTGCAGCTCCTCCTTACGTTTACACCCAGGAAAAAAAGAACCAGTTTAACCTTTCTTTCTATTAATCTTAACACTACAACTACACAAAAGAAACAATAGAAAGTGGCACATGTGGTCGAGCCCACTGAATGTCACGAAGGTACAGATTGGAGAGAGAACCACACCATGCCATGAGGATGCAATCATAGACAGGCTGTAAAAATTGGAATTCGAGACCTCTATATTAGTCTATACTGGTCTAGTAGAGCTAGAGAACTAGACTACTCCACACTGTAATGCTGTTACACTAACAGATGGTGAGACAGTACAGCGCTAAGATTAGTCCGTAACCATAAGAGGGTAGAGTTGAACTACAGTAGAGAGCTAAAGCCTCTATGGTAAACCGCATGCGTTTACCAGAGTAAGGGGAACAGTGTTGTTTCTACTTGAATAAGAGTCACCGCAAGTTTTTCTTCTCTTTTTGTTCTAGAGAGCAGAGTGAGAAGACTATAGGCTAAGACTGGAGGATCAGATGCAGAGTCTACTGTTTAGTTTCTATGGTGGCTAGACTACTCTGATAGTCACCTCCGGTCACCAACCCTCCTGATGTCCAACACTCCTGTGCACATTCAAAAACAAACAGACACACACAAACAAACAAAATCAAACACATGGCAGCACACAGCATATCCGCAGGGAAGGAAATTGTGGACATTAAACAGATAAAGTGGTTGTATTTATGAAACTGATTTTTTTGCGTGCAAGAAGAAAAAAATGTTGATCACAGCAAAGTCAAGAGAGGCTGAAACACTTTGTTCTATCTAAAGACATATAAAGTCCCTTTTAGGTGTCAGAGGCCTAACCCCTGAGCACTCACAGCAAGATAACAGGGAAGAAGCTGAACTTAATTCTAAGAGAGGTTTAGGAAATCAGGGCAATCCCCTTTGACCACCTACATCCCAGCTACGCAACAGTTGGCCCTGCGCGCTGCCCGTCACAGCCTGAGCTGCAAACGCACTTAACGCAACAGCCGATTGGGCAGCACTCAACATCTCTGAGGAACAACTCCAGCTTGTTGACTCCAATCCTATTAGCTAAAAGAGCCATACTAATCACATATGGGGTTATGCTGCCTCCCCCCTCTTCGCTCCACTCAGGTCAGCATGGAAATGGTTAACGGGGCCACAAATATGCCTGATGCAACCCTGCAAAGAGCTGTGTGACTTTGTTGGGAACTTCTCTGCTGTGCACCTCGGAGCCGCGATTGAATGGAAACTTTGTCCCACAAAGGTGCAGTTTGGATCGGCGGTTTACAGATAGCAGGACGCCGGGAGGGCACCCAAAGGGGTGACTAACAAGAGCAGCAGTTGAATAAATCACAGTAAAAGCCGCTTTCCTATACTGGTCAAAACCGGGCCGCATCTGTCCTTAAACACAATAAGTACCAATAAATTCCACTGCAGCGCTGTATTTGCTCTTTAGCCTCTGGGCCGTGCAAAGCTCTGTTAATTCCAGTGCCGGAGCGGTTCAGTCGGTCACAGCAAAGGCACATTCTTTTCTGTTGCCACTGGAGAACTTTTCTCTCCCCTCTCTAACAGGATAACCTGTTAGCATGAGAGGGAGAGGGAGAGGGGGGCAGGGTGAGCAGTCTAAAAAGGCCTACTCTACTCACCATCCAACCCCTGTGGCTGATCACTGAGCCCATTCCACGCCAAACACACTCTCTCTACGGCTGCCACAGCCCCCACCAAACGCCCGTCGACACACCCAACTGCCAGCCACAAGGGGCCCCGCCACACGGCCCACGAGGCTGCGCAACATTAATACAAGTTAAGTGGAGAAACTCAAATTAAAAAGAGGGAATCGTCATCTCTGGGGTCTTCCATAAATAAACTTCAGAAGTTGCTCACAGGAAAGGCGACGTGAGGATAAACTGTCATTATCATGACCTGCGCTACCTGTGACTGTTTATGCTGTCTTGATTTCTGGTATCCAAGATTGTAAATGATGTGCATTGTTATCTTTTTTTTTTCCTTCTTTTGTGACAGAGCCATTCTTCAACTGTGGAAGGGGCGGGAGGAGGGGGTGTCACTATGGAAACAAACCCCATGGCGAGTTAGTGGCGTCCAACCATGATGCCGCTACTTGTCATAGCTGTCGTGCCTGCAAGTGACACTATAGTAGAAGGGCACCGGGGAGACCGAAGAAATACAAAAAAAACTAAATTCAGTTGGACTTCTCCTTCAAGCAACTTCCACTCTTGCTAATTTTGGATTCATAATAACACAAATGTTTCATTTCCTTGCAACTTCCTACAGCAAACAACCTTTTTTTTTTTCTTTACTTTTTTTCTTATTTCTTTCCTTAGCACCTCCATCATCCTTCAAAGATTCAAGAAGGTGCATCGCTCAGAGCACAAAAAGGGAAAGAAGAAATAGCCACCCCTCATTTCAATACAGTGACTAACCAGCAGCCATTACCACTCCCACAGAGGAGAGAGACGGGGGCAGTGGTCCCTATGGCGACCAACGGGCCACTTTGTTCCCAGACTGGCCCACATTCATTACTGGCAAAAAGGCGCACACACACACACACACACACACACACACACACACACACACACACACACACACACACACACACAGCAACACAGGCAATTAATGCACTTTAAGTTACAATTTACATAGGTGAAAGGGCCTGGCTTCATCATCACTACATTCAGTTGTATTATTCCCGCCTACAGGAAGCTGCAAAGTTTGCCACCTTAATGGTTTCAGGTTGCATTTGCTTGTTCCAAGAAACTTTTTTTTGCAGGGGTCAATTCCACCCTTTGGGACAGAAAGAAAAAGCAGAAAGAAAGTCTTGGTTCTCTCTTCCCGGAGACCAAATCAAAGATTGGCAGTGAGCGCAACCCTGTCCGGTTCCCCTTGTTTCTATGGAAATTGACACTGGGTAACATTTTCTTGCTTCTGTTTGGCTGAAGAGCGAAGAGAGAGAGAGAGCACATTCTCCCATGTGTCTCGGCTGTCGACTACTGACTTAATCATGCAAAGTGCTCACATCTGAGGTGTGGCAGCGGGACACAGACGTGGTTTGAGGAAAACATTCGCATAGCGGAAACCTCAGTAAATACTAAAAAGTAGCATTGATACGCCTCTCTAGCGGATTATTTGGAAATCCACTGATCAAACACTGAGCAATGGGATTAGCCGGTGGTGGAAAGTAAATACAGAGAACTTACTGTTTTTGAGTCCAGTTCGTGCCTGGTTTGGGCCAAAACTTTATCCACGCCGGCCTGATCAACAAAGGTGACGAATCCAAACCCTCTGCAGACAGCAGGGAGGGGGAGAAGGTTTTAATGACACACAAACTGATGTTGACATGCAATGATACGTTATGAGCAGTGAGGAATCACGGAGGTCAGATAAACTTTCAGCTCCGGAGAAGCCGGCCTCGAGGCTCCCTCACCTCGAGCGCTTAGTAACCGGATCTCGCATCACCATACACTCCTTCACCTCGCCGTACTTGCAGAAGTACTCCTTCAAGCCCTCTGGAAAAGCAAACAAGGTGGAGACAAGACACATTAATTGATGAATCAAGAGGTTTACGAGAAATGACAACTTTTTTTAACGCAAACATGGCAAAAAGTTTGGCTAGAGAGAGTCCAACTGTGTCACTCTGCTGAGATTTTCCTGTTACCAAGCAAACACTTATTATAAACACACAATTATACGAGTCAGACATAAATTGACCTCTGATCAGGACTCCAAAAAACTTTAAAGTGCATTGTAAGTTTATTTTAAAGATTATTTTTGGGGCTTTTCCGCCTTTAATGGACAGGACAGCTAGGTGGGGGAGAGAGAGGGGGAAGACAAGCAGGATTTGTCACAGGTCGGAGTCAAACCCTGGACCTCTGTGTTGAGGCATAAACCTCTAAGTACACATGAGTCTGCTCTATTAATTTAGCTAACCCGGCCAAAGCACATAGTAATTTCAACTAAAATTTCTCATCTTATTACAAACTGAATGATCTATCACAAGAATCACTCATTCACTCTATGGTAGCCTAGTTGTGAATGGGTGCATTCATTCTGAAACAGGATTCATACATACAAAACAAATTCAATGTAAACAAAACTATTAAGAAATAAAGTTTTTTAAATAAGTTTCTATTAGTTTAGCTCTATTAGTTCCTGATCCAAGCCAGGATCTTTAAAGACACAGTGGCATTTTGTGAGAGATGATGGAAAAAAAGATTTACCTTGTGTTGTTTGCCAGCTGAGTCCACCTATGAACATTTTGCTGTGGAAAAGAAGAAGAAAATATAATATTGTGGCATATTCATGAAAGGAGAATTCCGAGAGATTAATATTTATGGACTTAAACAGTAAAACAAACTTGTTATTGAGGTTTTGAAAGTGTAAAGGCAGAATTTTGAAAGTGTATCATCTCCGATTTAACATGAAGGGTCTCTGTGTGGAGGTGTGCGAGTCTGGCTGCAGGCCAGAGTCCCTTCGCAGAATACCCGGGTTGTTTCTCAGGTCTATGAGCAGAGGAGGAAAGAGACTTTTTCCAAAGTTAGTTTTTTTTCGTTACCAAGGATCGTGAGGGGAGTCCGTGGTGGACAGACTGCTCTGGCTCCCTTCCGTCTCCATTCCGTGTCCTCGCTGTGTGTTGTGAGTGAGTCCTGCGTGTGTCCGAGCCGAGCCGAGCCGAGACGTGCGGGAGAACAGGCGGAGAGTGAGTGAGAGGAGCTGGGCGGGTTTGGCCCGTGGTGACAGAGAGGGGAGCGGGCCAGATGCAGGCTGGGACAGACTCCACCTCCTCCTCCAGTCAGTCAGTCCCGCTGCGGTCTTTCTCTTATCCCACCAGCGGGGCACGCGGCTCCGGCGTCAAGGCAACAGCTGGCAACCACGTCGCTTCCGCTGCAGCCCTTCAAAATAAAATGCTGGGGGTGACTTTTTCAGAGAGGCAACAGTGAAAGCACAAGGCAGTGAGTGACTTTATTGGCTTTCATAATTTAGGAATGTGAAGTAGCCTACATGTGAAGTCTTTATAGAGATTTGTGAGAACTATGCATTTTGATTATCGACAATAATGAACACTGACAGTCAATTCTGTATCACCTAAATTGCATGTGCATGAATGTTTATAAAGTTTTAACAACCTGGATTTAGCTTTATTCTTTATTGCTAAAATATTTGAAATACTTTGGTTTAAAGTAACATAATGACGTTTCATACATTTTACTTTTGATTACTGTTTAGCTTAAAGGAGGTAACTATTGTGAAACATCCAACCAATGCACATTCCATCCCTGTCAAACTGAAATACAGACCTATTTACTTACAAAGAAATAATCATGTTACTACTCTATTTTGTATAATTATAACAAAAATCACACATTTTTTATTATACGTGATTTACAAAGTAGCTTTATATAAAGATGCAGCGCTATTTATTAAGCAAATCTTATATTACAACAGCTACTGAATTGAAAGAAAACATTACACTTGCAAATAAGCTATATAATGTCAAATAAGATAAGCTATATAATGTCAAATAAGATCATGAAAGCTAACAAAACTTCATAAAATGTAAGCCATATGTCGACCTATTCTCATGTCCGAAAGTTTTTAACTAGACCCCGACAAACATGACATGATAAGCCTTTATTTTAGAAGACAGAATCTTGTAACTTCCTGTCAAATTCCAGCTAACTTCAAGTTAATACTTGAGGCAATTCCCGTCCTAGTTTGGATACAGTGTTAACCGGCACAATTTACAGTTACGAGAACTAATGTGCATTTGTAATATAATCTGTTTTGAAAGTTCTTTTTATAAAAAGGAAAGATTACAGTGAAAGGCTTGCAAAAATCTTTAACATCGTATGACAAACCACATGTGAATAAAAGTGGTATTTGTACTGCCAGGAAATTAATATCATGTGCTATTAATTCAATTTAGTAAAAATCAATTACAGACACAACCTTTACTTATAACAGGCCGTGTTGTAGGCTACTCTATGTATGTTGTGTTGTCCTACAGTGTTAATGGAAAAGTAAAGCCCCAAAGTGAATTACTTTCACAACTATTGGATAACAGCAGGCTAAGGAATTAGCCTACTTATCAATGTTCGATTCAGTATCAACTTAAATAATATTAGGTAAACATGAAGTCATACTACTCCTTTAATATACTCAAAGGCTCCTATAATGTGTCCGAGGTGCTTGAATGGCAACTTATGGTTTGTTACATAATAATTACTTTGTTGTATTTTCCCACACTGTTATCACTGATATTAATGAATCTATAACTTCCACAACCTTTCTAATTTGTTCATTTTAAGTAAATATCTTTAGGGAATTTGATACTGAGTTGTATCAGTGTTCTCACTCTGGATATCTTCAGAAATTGTGGTTGTCGGTCTTGATACACCTTTCATATTGCAAACCAGCTTATGCCATGTGGTGTGCTGCTCGGTGCTCATTCATTGCTGGGGTTTAAGTATTTAATTAGTACCAAAGCCAGCTCTGGCTAATCTTCTCAACACTGACTCAACATGTGACCTGGTAGCCCATGTTAAGGCCAATCAATTATAGCCTGATCCTGTCCTACCCAAAGCTCAGGGTTTGGTGCAAAGTTTAGGAAAGTCTGCAGATTTTGAAGTATACTGACACTATAGTGCTGGTTATGTCTCCAAAATACACTGCAACACACGATCATATCAGAGCAACACTAAAAGCTCAGAGTGTGTATATAACACAGGATGTTTGGGCACAGATTTAGATTTGTGATTGTCCTCTCTTACACAGTTTATCCTCATTGAATGCTGCAGCCACAAACAGCCCTACTCTATCCACTGCTGATGAGCCAATGAAGCTCTGGAAGTGGGACAGGGGCTATTTGGACAGGAATTAAGGGGTGTGTTAAATTTCTGCATGCATGATCAATGGGGTTCGAATAGCGGGGATGGGGATGTGGATGGGGCCGAGGGGAGGGCACTAGGCTGAGACAGAGAAAAAGAGAGAGGTAGCACTGAGAACACGGACCGAGGCAGCCAGCAATGGCTCACTAATGAGAGATGGACAGTGTGGATTGGATCCCATTATCAATCAACATAGCTTTGAGTTCTCTGGAGAGGGAAAATGCAAGCCCTAATGTGTGCTGCATGTGGTCCATTTTGATAAACCCAGCCTGTGTGGTGGAGCATTAGTCACTGCAGTATCTGAGCTGTTGGAAATGCACACACATTGCCCTCTGTCCGTTTTGGTGAGGAGTTTCCTCTGAATAGTACAATGGGACTTAATTACAGGTCTGTGGCATGTCTCAGGGAGATAGAGGGAGCTCTGTTAACCTTTCAAATACAGTATAATGCCATCTTCCCAAGGGTGGAGTGGGGTAACAAGAGCTCTACACAAAAAGGTGCTGATAGACTGAACCTGAGAATAGTATAAGGTGATCCAGGCAGAGAAAGTGAGCATTTTACACTGAAAGAGAGAGAAAAGATAAAGGACTACATTAACGCTCAAAGGTTTTCTCCCATTCAGTTTGCCCTCTTTCCTTCCCAGTCCACTTCCAACTTATCATTCCTGACAACTTTCTTTGACTTAAAACAAGAGCCTGTATCAAAGGCGAGGGAATCTTGTCTATGTAAACAGTTCAAGTAGAAGTTCTAAGATGCATTGTCGAAAAATCTGCTAAAAAACATGGTCCTAGTTGCCTTTTACTAAGAATAAAATCAGAGAGTCTTAGAAACAGTATTCAACCTATGTACAAGATGTACATTATGTTTGCATTCTGTGACATTAAGATTGTGTGTGTCTCATTTAGACATGAGACAGTTAAAATATCAACAGGTGAGCAGATGGACCTTAAAATAATACCATATGGCGATAACAGTGGTTTATTTATGTGGTCCATATCAAAACCACAATTGCAAAGTGGTTGACAAGGAACATGATTAAGTAAAAAATATATATAAAAAATTTGAGAATAGTAAACCATAGACATTTAGATGATGTCATATGTAAACATACATGTTACTAGTGGTGGAATATAACTAAGTACATTTACTCAAGTACTGTAGTTGAGTGCAATTTTGAGGTATTTGTATTGTAACTTGAGTGTTTCCATTTTAGCCTACCTTATACTTTACAAAAGCACTTTTATCTCCACTACATTCACTTGACTGCTGGGTACTAATTACCTTGCAGGTGACAATTTTAAATAGTGTATGAAATGCTTATGAAATAAAATACATTGTTAAATTTCAAACTAGTGGTTCCCAACCTTTTTTTGGACTTGTGACCCCTTGTAAAAAAGCAGCATCTAGTTGGGGCCTCTTGTCACATCTCAGATGTCTTTGAGCCACCAAAAGGGCATTCCCCCCCAAACTTCTCACATGGTCTCACCAAAATAATTGTTTGAGTCCCAATGACTCTAATATGACTCTTATATGACTCATATTTTCACAAAAGCAAAAAATTAGATACCACAAAAGAGGTAAACAGATTTGTGTCAAAGCACTTTTTTTATTTTTCCTTTCTACCACAGTAATCAAACAACCCCCACAACTTAATAACCTCTCTAGGTTGACAACCACTGAACTAAACTACTTCACTGTAAATACTGTGAGAATAAAATGTTGGTCACACAGAAATGATTAAAGTATAAACAATAGAATATGATATACCAATGTCAGTCACAGGGTTAATTTTCTGTGGAATGAGTACTTTTACGGCTACTTTTTTTAAGTAGCCGAAATTTAAAAATAATATACTTTTAAAGGCCAGATTTTTACTAATTATTGAGTTGTTGTTTTTTACATTGTGGTTAATAGTACTTTTGCTTACGTAAAGGAGCTGGGTTCTTCTTCCACCATTGAACGTTGGTTATTACATAGGACACATACACGACCTGCACATACACATAAATAAATACAGACACATGTAAACTAATGACCAAAGTTAATCAACTCAAAACACCTTCATTTTTAGAAGTGATTTAAAAAAAAAAGATACTGATTTAGCTGTCACAATGCTGTTATCTTACCGGGTGATTGAACTCAACATAGAAACTTGTTTCTATCGGACACAACAGCCCCTAACGTGGGGTAACTTTGGTAGAGGGACACATCCTGAAACGGGGTCGTGCAGTAAATGTGACACAACACCGCTCTCTAGTGGCTTGTAGGACATATCAAGCCATGTGTTTGATCATTTAAAACCAATCAACATTGGTTTTAAATGATGTGCCTCTTATGACTTTTTAACTACATGTTTAACATCAAAGTTTTGAATATCCATAATTCAAACAAAAGGGTAAGAAGAGCTTCTTTGTGTGTCCCCAAAAGTCTGTTTAACTGTGATATCAGAAATACCTCCATTAAAAAATAGACCACCCAACTTTTCTGTTATGTTGTCATTACTTGTCTTTTTCTGTCTGCTTTGCAAGGTGATCTGTTGCCTCTGCAGCCCTGTATGCAACTCTGACATCCCGTTTCGTTTATTTATTGTTTTTAAATTGCACTTTGGTCACTCTTGGGGACTGAGGGAGCGGGGACAAAGTTCACAGGGCGCATGTAAGGAGGAGGGGGTGAAGAGGAGGAAGGTTAAAAAAAAAAGAAAATTGACCTTTGAAAGCAAAACAGCAGGTGGAGAGCTAAAACCAGGCAGCCCCGGACACATCGGGAGGATATTCAACACAGGGAAAATGGAAGTATGTGTTCTTTTAAGCTGAAGAGGGACCACAAATATGAGGCCCAACACCGCCTGTCTGGCTGTCATTTGAGTGTGGAAGTGCACATGAGAGCAGTGTTTGTTTACGAGGCGGTAGCAAGGTAAGCCTTCAGAGCAATGGAAGAGAGGATAGAGGAGAGGCCTGGAGCAGCCATGGCGAAGCCCAGCCGTTTGACTGCCCTTCAGGAGCAGTTGATCTGGGCCTTGCTGGGATCTGGACTGTCCCGGGATATCCTGGTCCAAGCCATGGGGGAATTGGAGCGAGACAGGACGAGTGCTGGCACCGAGAGGGGAGAGAGAGGGGACGGAGAGAGCTCTGAGGAGGGAGAAATGGATTTTCCACCGCCTATATTCCGAGAGCTGGAGAAGCTTCACCCAGAGGAGGCGGCCAAACTGAGGGCTGAAGTTGACCATCTACTGCAGTAAGTAGATCCCCGCACTTCTCTGGATGCTCCATGGCAACAGCAAAAAAACACCTGAATTGCTCATTATTCTCACACAGCCACGTGTCTGTTCCTGTGTAGGACCTGGAAAATTGAAAAGTGCCTTGACCACTTCATCAACGCCGTTTTTGATTCCCTCTCTTTTCTTCCAGTTCCTGTATATCAAAACTAAGCGTGAGAGTTAAAACACCAGTTCAACCGATAACATCCCCTCTTTTCCTTTCTTCTTCTTAAGCTTGGTTCCCCTCTCTCTTTACCAAATCCTCCCTCCTTCTCCTGCTTCTCTGTCCGTCTCGCTCCCTCTACAATCTGGCTTCTGAGGCGAATTTAAAGAGGGTTCCTCCTTTGCTAGTTACTAATTACCCACCCTCATCATTATTCTCTGGCCATTTCTTAATAAATAAGCTACATGCATTCTAGGTGAAGATTAATGGAGCAGGGCTGGTCATGTGAGGCTGTGTTTACATAGGGCATGAGTGATATATTTCAACATCTTTTTTCGACCTGTTTTCTGATATTTGTATTACACTGCATCACTTTTCTGAGATGAAAGTATGTTTTGTAACAGTATATTGTCAAAAAAAAAATGGTTTTGCGTTATGAATTTGAATCTGGTAAAGTCAGGGAGTTTTGACATTCTGTTTATTTTATTTGCTCCTGAGCCGACAGTTAGAAAGTGTCTAGGCTTCATAAACCTTTCACATGTTTTTCCCCTCCAGTGATCTGAGCGGGCTGGACTTTGCCCCTGTGTGCTTTCCCTTATCTCTCTCGGTCAATAAGCCTCTCTCTACTTCCTTCTGAGTGACCATGCATTATATCTAATGTTGTGGCAAGCTGTTAAGTACTTTTCTAGAAACGGTTTAACTTTTAAAAAAGGATAAAATTCTGTCTAATAAACAAAAATACACAATAATGTAAGGTTTGTAGGTACACACAAAAAGTATGTCTTTGTCTGAAAGGGAGGACCCCTGGCACGTTGCTAAAATGGTGAAAAGCTACATGCAGCAGCACAACCTCCCTCAGAGAGAGGTGGTGGAGTCCACCGGACTCAACCAGTCCCATCTCTCCCAGCACCTCAACAAAGGCACGCCCATGAAGAATCAAAAGAGAGCGTCTCTGTACACCTGGTACGTCAAGAAGCGAGGCGAGATCAGCCAGCGTGAGTACACCAGCAGCTGTGAAGCTGCAAAAGTCCTATTTTCTGCTTTCAAACAATCAAATATCCGTTACCTAAGAGTGTGAGACTGAAAGAGAGGTGTAAACAAAGAAGAAAAAAAAATGAATTACCATTCACCTTTCAGAATTTACCAACGCCAAACATGGCCTTGGCTCTGCGGAGGAGCAAGGAGAGGAGTCTAAGAAAGGACGGAGGAACAGATTCAAATGGGGTCCAGCGTCCCTGCAGATTCTATTCCACGCATACGATCGACAGAAGAACCCTAGCAAAGAGGAGAGAGAGGGGTTAGTGGAGGATTGTAACAGGTGAGACATGTGTCACTTTGGCCCAGTGAAACCCAAATGATGGGCCGGATCAGTGAGGTCCAGCTTTGTATATCATTATTAAAGCCACTAAAAGTTTGGTATCTGATCTTACACATTCTCCTTACAACCAAATACCTCTAAAACATATAATTGCTGAGCCTTTTGTAGTACTAAGTGTAGGCAGATTGGTGTAAAAATTCTAACAGTGTTCTTCTGGTCAAGTTGCCCCAATAGCTGATTACATGATACTACCAAAACCATCTGTTTTCATTGGTCGGTCTGTCTGGTGGCTCGACTGTAGGTGACTGGTTAAGCTCACAAAGGGTTTGAGTGTATCTCTAAAATCCTTTGAAGAAATTGTGAATTAGGTAACCAACACAGCGTCTGCATTCAAAATGTAAAGCCATGTCTCTGTGCACTTCCTCCCTCAGGGCAGAGTGTCATCAGAGGGGGGTGTCTCCCTCCCAGCTCGCTGGCCTTGGTTCTAACCTGGTTACCGAGGTCCGCGTGTACAACTGGTTCGCCAACCGCCGCAAAGAGGAGGCCTTCCGTCACAAACTGGCTCTCGACACACCTTTTACCAACCAATCTGCCTCCTCTTCTCACCCCAACCTCCCACCGAGCCCTGAGCATGGTAATACCCTAACAATGTACAGGCAATCTTAAAGAGTGAGAAATGAAAATTCAAGAGAGAAATTTGAACTGCCCCCTGAAAGAGGAAGCGAGCGAGTGCTCTTTCAAGACAAAGTTAAACTCGCCTGTGCCAGATCTTAAGATTTTCTTATCGCTTTTGATCCCTTGGTATAAAAACAAATAACAGTCCACCACACTCTTGTAGACATGACTGTACTGGTTCTAGTACCCATGCTCAAATTTCTCCATTACCTCATACTGCAGTTTGGAGCCATCAACAGATGCGTGTTTTTAATGTGTAAAATGTGAACCCCGTTAGTGTATTGGGGCCTGACATCTTGTTTTCCAGGGGTGAAATACAGCCAGCAGATCCTTTGCGAAAGCGTGAGCTCAGCCAGAGGAAGCACAGGAGAGAGAGTGGGACGTCTGGTGGTCAGCCCCATTCAACTGGAGCCCAGCCACACACTTCTCGAGACACATAACCACAAGCTGGTGAGACCATGTGTCATTGTCTGAGTTGGTATTTTAGACCAGTGGTTCTCAAAGTGGGGTCCAGGGGGTCTCCAGCAAAAGGGGAATCATTTATTTTCACTATAAGCTCGGCCATAACAACACAAGTCACACAATGACAGAATGAATGACTTATGTTGGTCATGGGATTCATACACTTTCTTTATTAATACATCTAAAAGTGGGTCAATCCTAAACAGAATAGTAAAGCAGTTAAGAAGCTGGTTCCAGACTAGTTCAATGATGACCAGACAGACAGACAGATTATTTTAAGAGGATGGAGAAATGAAGGGGTGTCATCAATCCAGGAGTGGGCTTGTGCGATGGCTTCGGTGGCGGGGTTTGTAATGATGTCATACAAACGGTTTTCCAAGCTGGATGTTTACCCGGGAAAATGGGGAAAGTACCTGAGTTTTCTGGAAGGCTCCTAAGAGGCTCTGGTGGGGAGGGACCTGTATAATGGGTTTATGGTGCTTGTTTATATATATATATATATATATATATATATATATATATATATATATATATATATATATATATATACACATATTGATATAGTAATGGACAAAATGTTCTTAAAAGGGGGGGCTGTGGTGTAATTTGTGTCAGTTTATTTGGAAGCCACTGTTGTAGACACCTGTACCTGTATGCGCTGCTGCCATCGAGACCATGCCGTCCTCTGATCTCAGGTTTCCGGCGGTGGCCCACTGCCCCCAGTAAGCACTCTGACCTCGCTGCACAGTCTGTCTGCGTCCCCTGCCTCCTCACAGGGCCTCATCATGGCCTCCCTGCCCAGCGTCATGAGCCTGGGGGAGTCCTCGCTTCTCATTGGTAACATCATCTCTCTAGTTCCCTCTCTTTTCTATATAAGAATAAAAAGAATAATTCAGAGAACAATAATGTCTTTTGATTAACAGGTTTAGCCTCCACGCAGTCTCAGACCGTGCCTGTAATCAACAATGTGGGGGGCGGTTTCACCACTCTCCAGCCAATCTCATTCCAGCAGCAGCTTCACGGCTCTCCCCAGCAGCCATTATCACACCATCTCCAGAGTCATATGGGTGCCAGTCCCTTCATGGCAACCATGGCGCAGCTGCCATGTCACAGTAAGGCCCCAGCAACAAACTGACGTGAGTTTAACATGTCATGTTGAGCAAAGATTCATGTTGTTCCTCGTTACAGTGTACAACAAGTTGGATTCGCCCCAGTACCATTCGTCTAGTCTGCTGTCTCAAGCCATGTTCATCGCTGACAGTGGGGGCCTGGGGACGCTGACCAGCCTCACTGCCGTCAGACAGGTAACTGGGTCAGATGGCTGGGTTGTTCTGTTGAGGCACAACTAATCCTGACTAGATATACAAAAAAAAAACCTGTCTTTGGTTTTTGTTTTGGGTAGAATCTAACAGCAGATCCTGAGGAAGAGACAGATCGACCTCTACAAGAAGACACTCTCCACCTGCAGCCGCACACACCTGTGCCAGGTAATCACAGGTTTATTCATCATCCTACTACAGCATCTTTGGAATGACATCACGTCTAGTTACACAAAAGTATACAATTGGTTTTGGACAATGTCAGAGCCATGTCTGCCACGATTCAGCGTGACACAATCATGCTGGGTTTAATAATCCGATTAGATGAATTTAATAAATTGTAGCTGTTGAAATGCCATTCGGGAAGATTTTAAAAGAGCAGCTTAACATTTCAGGGAATACATTTATTTGCTTACCTGTCGAGAGTTGTGAGAAGATTGATACCACTCGCTTATCTGTTCACTCAATTTGAATTTGTCACCCACGGTGACTAAAAGACCCCCGGATGTCCCTGCTCCCAGCTAAGAAACAGTCTGGCTATCATTTTCCTCTTCAGTCATACTTTGGACAGAGATGTGTCCCTCCTGTTTTGAGCCTGTAAGTGGCTGCTGACTCCAGCTACATATGTACAACAGACATGGGAGTAGTATCTAACCATCCTTCCATCTAACTCTTAGCAAGAAAGCACATAAGTATTTCCCATTCATGCATGCATCACCATATGAGTAAAATAAATGTAATGCATTCAACGTTTTTAATAACACAATATGTCCATCACTAAACAGTTTACATGTGCATTACAGCCACAGGTGTAGCGCAGTGGCTAGGCAAAGAAAGAACCCAAACCAATGAAATAACTAACGGTCATTGCAAAGAAATGTTCTTTTAAGCAGTTAACTGAAAGACTATATACATTCCACAATGTCTTCCCAGGTAGATTGCCTAATGTAACAGTTTTTCCTTGTTTTAGTAAAGTTGCCTTGGTCCCCATCACCGCTTTTTACCAAATGCATGAAGTGTGTGATTGAGCCCTTGTCTATTAGCAATGTCTCCCTGTGTAATTGACGTCCCCATAGTCTTACACTTTTTGCATATAATTCCTAACAGTTTTTATTTTTTACTTAACAAAAAACGGTATACTGCCAGTCTGATTTTAGGGACAGGCCAATGTGTCCACATCCTTACTGCTTTCTTAACTACAGTGGGGAGAACAAGTATTTGATACACCGCCGATTTTGCAGGTTTTCCTACTTAAATGTAAATTTAAATGTGCTGTATTTATATAGCGCTTTTCCAGTCTTAACAACTGCTCAAAGCGCTTTTACATCTACAGGGGACATTCACACACATTCATACACTGTGGCCGGGGCTGCCGTACAAGGTGCCACCTGCTCATCAGATAAACATTCACACACATTCACACTCCGATGCGCAGCACCGGGGGCAACTCGGGGTTCAGTGTCTTGCCCAAGGACACTTCGACAATGACTGCATCGGCGGGGAATCGAACCACCAACCTTCCGATTGGCAGGCAACCGCTCTACCACTGAGCCACAGCCGTAAGGCTGAACTTACAAAGCATGTAGAGGTCTGTAGTTGTGTCATTAGGCACACTTAAACTGTGAGAGGCTGAATCTAAAACATTTGATCACCTACCAACCAGTTAGAATTCTGGCTCTCACAGACCTGATAGTTTTTCTTTAAGAAGCCCTCCTGTTCTCCACTCATTACCTGTCTTAACTTGTCACCTGTATAAAAGACACCTGTCAACACAATCAAACAGACAACACAGACTTCACCCTCTCCACAATGGCCAAGACCAGAGAGCTGTGTAAGGACATCAGGGCTACAATTATGGACCTGCCCAAGCCTGGGATGTGCTACAGGACAATAGGCAAGCAGCTTGGTGAGAAGGCAACAACTGTTGAAGCAATAATTTGAAAATGGAATAAGTTCAAAATGACGGTCAATCTCCCTCGGTCTGGGGCTCCATGCAAGATCTCTTGCCGGACATAAATGATCATGAGGAAGTTGAGGGATCAGCCTAGAACTACACGGCAGGACCTGGTCAATGACCTGAAGAGAGCTGGGACCATAGTCTCAAAGAAAACCATTAGTAACACATTACACAGTCATGGATTAAATCCTGCAGCGCACGCAGGGTCCCCCTGCTCAAGCGCATGGCCAGGCGTGTGTAGTTTGCCAATGACCATCTTAATGATCCAGAGGAGGAATGGGAGAAGGTCATGTGGTCTGATGAGACAAAATTAGAGCTTTCTGGTCTAAACTCTACTTGCAATGTTTGGAGGAAGAAGAAGGATGAGTACAACCCTAAGAACACCATTCTAACCGTGACGCATGGAGGTGGAAACATCATTCTTTTGGGATGCTTTTCTGCAAAGGGGACAGGACGACTGCACCTTATTGAGGGGAGGATGGATGGGGCTATGTATCACAAGATCTTGGCCAACAACCTCCTTCCCTCAGTAAGAGCATTGAAGATGGGTCATGGCTGGGTCTTCCAGCATGACAACGACCAACAACACACAGCCAGGGCAACTAAGGAGTGGCCTAGCCAGTCTCCAGACCTGAACCCAATAGCAAATCTTTGGAGAGAGCTGAAAGTCCGTATTGCCTAGCGACAGCCCTGAAACCTGAAGGATCTGGAGAAGGTCTGTATGGAGAAGTGGGCCAAAATCTCTGCTGCAGTGTGTGCAAACCTGGTCAAGAACTACAGGAAACGTATGATCTCTGTATATGCAAAAATATATTTTAAAACAAACAAATATTAAGTTCTGCTTTCTGCTGTATCAAATACTTATGTTGTGCAATAAAAGGCAAATTAAAAAATTAAATGTGATTTTTTGGGATGTTTTAGATTCTGTCTCACAGTTGAAGTGTACCCAGTGTAAAGATGTGTAGACTTCTACATGCTTTGTAAGTAGGAAAAGCAAAATTGGAAGTGTATCAAATATTTATTCTCCCCACCGTACAGGAGCAGTAACCCAGTAGACCCTTGCTACCAAACCTCAACACTACACAGATTTGTTTTGATCATAAGATTATAGAACAGCCTATGGTTTCTCTTTTTCTGTATTGGAAAGGTCATTGTCATTGGCTTTCCAGCCAAAATGAACCTTTTTTTTTGTCAACAGCTTCCTCCGAGAGCCTCCAGCTGTATCCTGCTTCTCAGACCACAGAAAGTCATCAGTCTCATCTGCTCTCCCCTTCACCAACAGACATCAGCACTTACATCCCTACACAAATGGTCTCTACTGCACAGTAGAACTGTCTTCGCACAACTAGCTGGTATGGTGTTCTGGATGGACAGCTACCTCTGGTGTAAATTTCCATAAGATACCTGGAGTCAGAGGCCACAAGGTGGACTCAGCTTCGATGTTTCAAACTCTGTAGCACTGTAACACGAACAACATTAGAGGAGATTCACTTTTGATAAAACAATCCATGTGAAAAATCAACACCAGCATTTATTTTTACAATGTTTAGTAACATTCTGAAATTGTATATTAAGTTGAAACTTGTAAACCACATGCTTTTTTTAATGTCACTGCCTTGAAATGCCTTAATGACAAAGTAAAGACTATTTCAAGACTAACCATGAGCGATGGTATGAAAAGATTTTGAATGAAAAATAGGTTTTTACACATTTTGGATGCATTTACTGTTGTGCATTTGCTGCATGCTCACAAACATGTGGCTTCCTGAAAATATACTCAAAATGTTTTGGGGAAAATATTTCAAGCTTGTAACAAAATATGTCAGACTAGAAACCAAACAAACAAACAAACATCCCCGAAACAGTGATTAATTAGTTAGAGGAAATTCAGTTCAAAGCTTCTTCCTCTGTGTGTAATTCTCGCTTTTTTTTCTTTTTCCGTTTCACTTTGACTTTGACTTGCGTGTGTTCCTGCTCTGAGGTGTTCTCACCATTTCTTTGAGCATTAAGAGGAGAACTTTCAGAGTCCACCTGTTCGCTCTCTTGATTTGATTTCCTCTTTTTCTTCTTCTTCTTAACATAGTTTTCCTCTCCCTCTGCCACTTTCGTCTTTTTCTTTACTTTTTCGGAGCAGGGAAGCTCTGCTGAGGGAGTGCAGAGTGTAGAGGGCTGGGACGACGTGTGGAAGAGATCTTTGAGAGACACCGCTGCCTCCCTCAGCCTTGTTTCCATCTCACTATCGCTGTCACTGTGGCCAACAGAGGGATGTAGAACGTTAAGGACTACACAAACTTATCAGAGTTCTTTAAAAACAAAATAATAACAACCTTGAGCTGGGAACAGGCCGACGCCTCACAGGGGCTGGAGTTTCATCAGCTGTCTGTCCCAGGACTGACGTAGAAAACAGACGAAATCCTAGAGAAGGAACAAAAATACGTGGATATGTATGCATTTGAAAGACAACATAGCAGAATCCCCAGAAAAGCAGCAGGGAAAATAAAATTAAAAAAACATCAACCTTACCATCATCATCATCATCACTACCACCACATTTAGATGATTTCACACAGGATAAAGTCTCAGTCTGCATCTCTGTAATGGAACTGGCGGTAACAGGCACATCAGAAGTCAGGTGTAAATATATGTGCATGAATTATGAGATTATTGTATTAAAATGAAAAATTCCTCAACACAGTTACCTGTCAAGCAGATGTCCCAACTTTTTAGCAACGTGTATTTGAAACCCTTTGGTGACCTGGAGCTCGTTGCCATCGTGGTCATGGTCAGCGACAACAACACTATTGCATAGGAAGGCAATATTCAAACTTACTACATTTCTGATATTGAAATATATGTATGACATCTGCAAATTTTGCACGTTAAATATAAGGTTTAGCTAGGATGCTTAAACTATTTCAACTTCCTAATTGTAGGAAGCTGTTCAGATAATTATATAGCGTTAAGCTACTTACATTATGTGGAGATCCAGAAACTATTTGTTAGCTTCCCATAATTTTATATAGTTAGATGTAATGTTGACAAAAAAGGCTTACCGCTTTGACTGTTGTACATTGCTGTCCTCATCTAAAACGAACACAGAAAGCAGCCGTTACCAACAGGTAAAACGCATTTGACAAATACTGTCCGAATGAGTTTGAATGGACTAAACGTTAACGTTAGCAAGCTCAGTTATTGGTGGGAAAGATCAAACCTAACGCAGCAAAAAGTTAGAGCAAGTCAATGAGCTCTTAGGCCCCATAAAAAAGGTATATTTCTGACGGTCACGTAACTTTAGTCAACGTTTAATTACAATTAACGTTAGCACCTGTGTTTTTGAATTATAACTGGGTGGACTACTTCCCAGGCTTATGTCGTATTTCTGTTGGAGTTTATCGGTCTGTACATAAAGGTTTACTTCGTCTGTCATTAATAACACAACAGGAACATTTTCACCTTTGTTTTTGTCACTTCGTATGTTCCAAACTGCCTCGCGACATCTTTTAAGCGCTTCATCGTCACTACTGCTAGAGTCAACAGTAACCACCTTTTTAGCGGCGGCCGCCATGATTAAAAGCATGGGCCCCCGGTGATGTCTGTTTTGAGCTGAGGATTCTGGGTAATGCAGTCTGTTCGTCATGGACAACTGTGTGGACCGGAAATTGGACTTTAGTTAAATATGTGCCTTTATCCAACACAGTTTTCTTACAACTTTAGGAAACAAGTAAAAATGAAATAAGTCAATGTAATTTTATTGAAATTCTCATTGTGCTGACAGAGGAAGTCAAAAGTCTCAAATACACACAAATGTGTGTGTGAGTGTGTTCGCCATTCATGCCAGCTGGAAGCTTAAAAACTCCCAATAACCATTCATAATCTGTTCATAATGAGCAGTAGGTTTTCAATGTTTTGCACCATTTTTTATTTACAATAGGTCTAACACGACGTGCATGTATAATTTGTAAAAGTAGCCAATCTAAAAGGAGTAGTCTATGCAACAGGTTACAGCATGGATCCATACATTTATTGGGTCATTTGGTCTTTTGTGCAGAAATGTAAAGTGTATCTACTTTTCAAGGCATTTAGGTCATTAGATTATATGACAAAATACCCCTGACTGATACTGTATGGCAAACAATGCAAAATGTTCCCACAAATGCTTCTACAACACCAGTGCGGCTTACCAGCAGTCCAACTAAGATGCATCCATTGAGTCCAATTGACAAAAGATTTGTGTTGTATAGGTCATAGGTTTGAAGGCTAAGATTGTACAAGTGCGTGCCTGATATCACACTTGTCGGAGTTATAAATGGACTACACAATAAGTTGTCACTGATTCTATACTAATTAAAAAAATTAAAAAAAAGTATATAAGATATGAAATGACTCAATGCATTCTGTAAGACACCAGTTAGGCTGCAAGAAGCTGAAGGGGAATTCTCTACCCTTTAGGTTAATGCCGTGTTTGCCATACAGGTAGATGATGCACAAAGTTCTCTTGCATAAAAAAAAACATATCAAACACCTGAATAACATAAGGCACAAAGAAACTATGTTACAATGTATGGTAAGAGAATCATTAGTTTTGAAAACAACATCCAGACTGTTCCAGTGGTTTTGCATGATTTAAAACATTACAAGTGTAAAGTGATGCTGACCATTTACAAGGTTTTAGAATTCTTTCCTGCCTCCCTTTCAGGCAGCCACTGATGTCCATTCATGTCTGTACGATATGAAATATCAGAGATGTAGAACTAGATAATCATGGTGGATAGTTAAACTGGAAATGAGAGGCAGGCCTACTTATGTTCAAACTCCTCATTGTTGGTGTGTTCTATGAACTACAGACATCCAAACCTTTCAGGAACACCATTCAGTAGATGGAATACAATTCAACAGCACCACAACCATGACCACATAACCAAATCTCAAACACCTTTTTAGATTAAAAAGTATAACCAAAAATGAGCATTGCAAGCTTAACTGAGAAAGATTTATTGTAGGGCTGTGAAGGTGCACCTAATAGATTGAAAAATGTATAACAAAAACATCACACACAATTTGTAGTAAATGGGCTACAATATGCAAAACCACCAGAATAGTCTTCCATGAACAGAGAAACTGGTCTAGTTATGAATCTACCCTACTTTCTCATTAAAAATACTCAACTCAACTACCACGCTCTGTCACTCTGTACTGTCATGCTGTGTGTTGTTGGGGTATTTCATTGGTAGATTGAGAAACTGAGCATAGAGCAGCAGAAAATACACTCAGAGACATGTTGGATCTTTATAACACACCGCTGGACCAACTCAGCTCCTAGAGAGTGGGATTCACAGTGTTGTTGTGCCAAATAAACCAGGAAGACATCCTTCAAGGGATTACATAACCGTGTACTACTTTTGAGTGAAGAAATCAGGAAGAACAAACTGCTTTAGACATAGATACCGTATAAACCAATTCCAGTAACTCAGATTTTGCTACTGACTTGATTTTTTCCCCCCAGTGTGCAGTGGTTACAGAATTTTATAGAACAAACACTACTGTAGATTCCCAGTCGACAGCCAATGAGGTTGTGAAAACTGTTGTCATAAAAATGCAAGAGATATTAGCAGGTTAAACATGACACCTGGCATCATGAAAAGAGCTCATGCTTTGCTTAAATAAAAAAAAAATGTCCTACTAAAGACCTGAAGTTCCTCATGAAATTGAAACCAAGCTTAAATATCTGACACAAACAGTCCTGATGACAACAACAACTAATAGTAGATATTTAAGCAAGAATGAAACTCAAACTGTCAACTAGTGCTAAAATTAATTAAAAGATCATCTATGACTTACAATACTGTAAACATCTAGTTAATGCTTGCTTTTCCATACCGGAAACAATTGTCACTTGCGAAAGGTAGTTCAAATAAACATCAACTGAAAACACCTACACACTAGAGTAAATAAAGTTAAAACTACCCCAGTCAACAGGCTTTGCCATGTGACTCAAAGTGTCCCTTTCCAGCAGAGACGGAAAGAAACTGAATGGAAATAGTGTAACATGATACTTGTATGACAAACCGAAAGACAGAACAAAAAGGTTTCAGTTGGATTTAACAGAGAAATATCTGACCGAACATTCCTCGTAGTCCCAGAAACGGAGCTCTAATGACGATAGGATCCATGATTTGATATGAAGGCAGATGTGGTCCGTTGCTTCTGAAGAAAGTTGTCACGTTTAGGGAAATTTTACACAAAGGAGAGAATATTTATGTCCCCCAACAAGAAGCTTTTGGATGGTTGTAATGCAGTAGAACAATCCCCTGGGAAGTATTGCAAACATTTTCCCCTGCGGGTATTACAGACCACCATTGTAGGCATAGTCTGCCTTGTTGTGCATAATGAGTTTGTTGTCCACAAAGTAGAAACTGTCTGATCTGGTCTCGTAAGGGTGTGCCACCATTTGGCGAACTGGAAGAGGAGAAGAAATAAGAGAGGGAAGAAATGGCATATAATCAAAGATTCAAATATGGATTAGTATTTTAAAAATATGCAACAGAATTAACATTAGTGGCTGAGCAAAATAAAAAACTCACTGAGGTCATCTGGAAGTTGTGGAAACTCATAGATGTGTTCGCATGTGTTGCGGCTGTTGGGAATGCAAAAGCCAAAGTCAAAGTCAAAGTTCTTGAGAAGGCGTCCCTGGAAGTAATGTCTCTCAATCATACGAAAGTTGTTAATGGGCCGGTCGCCCACTGTGAACTCCACACTGAGGTTTAGAAACGGGAACAAAAGAAGACGACATTTACAATCCAGGTGGAACAAAAACATTCAAACAACTTAAGTGGACTTAACGTGAAAGTCCGATTATTACGCTTTCAGCCATTACTAGTCAGAACTTTACGGTTCATTTACTTACGTTGCACCAACAGTGCACAGTTTTAGGAAGGCTGGTGTAAACTGATATCGGACAAAACGCCCTGCACTGGTGTCTACATCTCCACTCTCGTCTTCACCCTCCGCAGACCCTAATACACAAAACATGTTTAGTTAAAGATACATATTATGTTACCTGTTGCATATTACTGCTCAACGTGATGTTGAATGTTCTAAATAATTATTAAAATGATTGTTCAGCAGATATTCTAAAAAGAAAAAAAGCTGTGATAAAACTGATGGCCTTAATATAGTGTAGTTTGTAAGAGCAATGTCAAAAGAATCAGATCAAGACGTGAAGGACACACCGAGGTTTCCCAATTCTTTTCCTAAATCTGAATGTTGCAATGCAAATGACACCTTGCTTAAGCACTGCTTCTACTTGTGGGATTTTCTGTTCTTATATTTATGTTTCTGGGGATACAAGTAAACCATAGAGAGCTGTGATCCCTGGGAAAGGCTGTCATTCCTGTGCCTGGTAAATAAAGGGCTTTGTTGACTGTACACAACACATGTGAGCTATTACTAGGGTTGGGTATCGGTTGGATATTTACGATTCCAATGCTGAACCGGTACTTTTAAAATGTTTCAGATTCCCAAACTGATTCTTGAAAAACTAAAAAAATGACATCAAAAGCGGCTTTTTTATAGAGTTTTCTTTTAATTAAAATTATTTAAATTTAACAACATATTAACGTTTTAAAGTACTTAAATATATGATAAGTAAACCTAAGTCACCTAACACACAACTACATTAATGTAACTAACTATGACACTAACTAACAATGAAACTGACTATAAATAAGAGTTACACTATTAACAAGTAACAACTAAATAAATGTTGAGTTGGTATGCTAACCAGAGCCCAGAGGGAGAAAAAAAATGACATTTTAAAAGAAGCCTACATTTATGGTAGATAGCTAACGGTACACTACAGAGAAAGTGGGATATTTTTACGTTCATTTCGGAGCAACAGAGGGAAAACATTTCAGTCGACACATTAAGTGGAACCAAAGTGAGGAACCAAAATCTGGGTTCTCATCCGGTCCGATACCTACCGGTTGCATAGGAACCGGTTCCATAGTGGAACTAGGTTTTGGTACCCAACCCCAGCTATAACTCAACAACAGTCTGTTTATATGCTTCTCCAAACTGGTCATCTTAGAAAGGATTAGCTTTCCAGAGATGATACAGAGAAAATAACTGTAATTAAGCAGTCAGGCACCAAAAAAGTGTAAGCGAGCAATTAACAGTTTTGTAGAAATTTGGCTGTACAAGAAAACGTGTCATGTTGAGTGAAAACAAATCTCCCTGAGAAAGACTTTGTGAGCTTAATAAATAGTTGCAGAAGTTAATATGTCACTTACCGCTGTTTGGAGGTTTGGCAATCTCAAACAGCACCGTTCCTGTCTCCAGATCTCTGATTTTGAAACGTGTGAAGTCAATGTTGTAGATGTTGTCTTCAAGTTTGCACAGATAGTCTGGAATGTGAAATAACTAGTGTGACTTCACGTTAAGACAAATACAAATAAAAAGTGAGTGAGTCCATTATGGGACAGCAAGCAAGCACCCACTTGCACACAGAGACTCTTCTTTGACAGTTAATTAGACTTACCAATACTTACATGAGGAATTTTCAGGCAAGTCACAAAATACTGTGTATACAGTGTAACATAAGGGCTAACCCTTACTTTATGAACAGAGATAGCACTGAGATGAGCAACCAGGGTTTCAGTAACTGTTTTCTGGCTCCTGCACCTTGCAGCAGCAGTGAGTAATGCTCGCTAGCAGCTTTTTTAACAATGTGTTGTGAGAGAGAAGGGAAGTGATGGCATTGTTGTCTGGTCCGGGGGAAAGGCCAAAAACAATTAAACAAACATTATGAATTTGTTGTAACTGTGGTAAACTGGGTGTCTGATGACAGACCCTGAGGTTTGACTCTGAGGTTTCAACCAGGGCGGTTACTAGTGGGAGGAAGGTGGTGACAATTACAGGAGAATAAAAGAAAAGGGGCCAAATAAATATATGATTAAATGACTTAAAGCTGCAATGGAGACCAAACTAAATCTCAATGTTTAGTGAATAGACCTGCATTTGTTGGGTGGGCAGAAAAAAAAACTTCAAATTTGTTTGTAGTAGTTGACGTTGTCAATTTTTTTAAATCGCGATATTAATATACTTTTTGGCCTAGCAAACTTTGTAGATTTTTCCACATACTGTTGCAACTAGTAACGTTAGAAAACTACGACACCACACCGGATCTAGCTAGACCGGAAACAAAACAAAAGGCACGCCCCACACACTTGTTTGGGCTTGTGAGTCGGCCAAAGAGTAGTAACGTCCAGTCTGAAATACCACTTGATGGCCAAGCATACAGCTGATGCTAATTCTCCACCCCCTCGTCAAGGTACTTTTTTCACCCTTTTAATAATTGAAATTATTACATTGTATGAGAGATTATTTGCTCCAAGTTCATCACACATTCTCACTCGGAGCAGTCATTCAGACTGCTCCGAGTGAGAATGTGTGATACTTAACACTACAGTAGGCTATCTGCCAATGTTGTTTTCAATAAAAAAAACATTTGCAAGAAGCAAGCTGATCCACTTTTTCATGTTAAGATCATTAAAATGACAAAAAAAAAATAATGGGACAATGGGATAAAAATCGGAGATTAATTGGGATTAATTGCGAGTTAACTATGACATTGATGCCATTAAAAACGATTAAATATTTGAATTGTTTGACAGCACTAGTTTGCCGTTTTGTGGTTTTATCTACAATATTTGCCATTACAGGGTTATAAGATGATAGTATTTTATGTTTGCAGCAGTTGATCTTCCCCCCCCAACTGACCCAAAAAAATGCCTTTATACAGTTTAAAGTACAGGGGGATTGGAACAACATTACTTCTGGGTGGGATGCCCTACTCAAAACGTAGTTTGGCATATAGTAACCTGTTTGACTAATTTAAATTCACGCTTTCATTGCAATTAGGGAACTTATTGGTCAGTTGATATGAAAACTCGTCACTTAGTCACAATTAGCATAGAGATAAATTGTGCCCGTTCAACGGTGGGATTTTACCGACTTCACTTAAGACCAAGTTAACGTTTCGCTCGCTTACCCTCCGTGACTACCCGGAGACCCAGGACATTGTCCGGGGTAATCTCTCTTCCCAGAGCCCGGAGTTCATCCTCTGTGACTACAGGCCATTTATCCGTTTGACTGCGCCTCGACTTCAGCTTTTTCAGCATTCCTCCACCAGTCTTTCGTTCCCTGTGGTTCGCCTCCGAGCCGGTGTCTGCGTCCGTCTGACCTTTGCTGACTGTCGGTGCCTGTTTGTTTCGTGAGCTGTTCATACCGGGCACAGTAGAAATGATGTAAAGAGTTGTTGTGCGTTTTAACTTGAGAGCGACTGGCTAAAACTAACTGCGGGTGTAATTTCAAGATGGCGTCAAGCGTGCATAAGAGAAGGAAACGCAAGTTTGTGATTGGCTGACAACGATGGAGATTGTCATAGTTACCGAAGGGGTATGAATGGTTTTAAACACAGGCCTTCCCGTTTCGTCTTTAACTGGGTGTATTGTGTTTTTTCTAAAGTGTCAAAAGATTGCTCTTAACTAAATCAGACCTTTTTGTTCAGTTTTTAGCTCTTGACGATCATCCCTTCCCTTTTGTTGATTTATATGAACATTCAGTGTTTTTGTATTGTTTGTTTTTTTGTTTCGAAACACTCTAGCTAGATGAACTCGTAGCGTAGGCTGCTGCCCAGTGTCTAGTGTCAAATGCACCCAGCATTGCAAATATGACCAGCGTGTGGCGCTAGTGACACTCTTCGGGTACTAGATAGTTTTGTTGACGGAAGTTCGCACGGAAGAAGAAGGAAGCAGTGATGGTGCGTGTGAAGTCCAGGTAAAATGTGCTGTTGATGTAAGTTACCATTGCTCACATTTAGTGTGTTAACAGTTCGTTTCTGATGGCACCTCTTCTGTTGGTAGGTATTTACTGTGCGAAGTGAACGTGTCGGACCGGAGCCGCCTGTTGTTGCTGGATGACCGAGCTATTGCAGCGACAGTGAAGGCAGCAGTGGCCCGCATACATGGGGACTATGGGGCAGCTCTCTGCAGCATCAGGTTCTCTGGTAAGCAGTGGTTAAATGATTTACTAAAACGCAATTTAAAACAAAATTTCAGATACATAAACAGAAAATGTTATGGAACTAACACTCATATAGCAGAATGGACCCAGTCTGTTATATTATTTTTTTTACTTTTTGTGTAAATTAACTTGATTATTACCATCTCATGTTGTTGTGTAGTTTAAACTATAGCAATGCATCATGCATTTTATGAACAGATACAGGAATCGATACTGTATAGTATCGCAATATTTTCCGTAGTAATACTGTTTCGATACACAAACGTCAAGTATCGATATTATTATACATGTGTTGGTCAGTTTGCCTGCTTGACAATCCCACTGAGCAGCATTAAGATTGAAGTGATGAGCAAACAGAGAAATGTATCTCTTTAGATAAAAACAGATGTTGACAAAGTTTCTTTTTGGGGACATCATTTGAAATTGGGAAAAGTTGGAAAAAGGGTAATAAATTGCAATATTTTGCGGAATATTGCATTATGTTTAAAAACACAATAATATCGCATTGTGACATAAGTATCGGGATGACATCGTATCGTGAGACCTCTGGTGATTTCCACCCATAGCCTATAATAATATTTGCCTGTGAAATTTGGTATAAGTTGCATGAATGAAAGTACTCAAGTAAGCAGCTACATTTCAGTAGATGTCCAAGCTAATGCTTGTAAGATAATTAGAGAGATATTTAGTGCTGACGTAATGTAACTGTTTCCTGAAAACAAATAGATGCGTGTTCTGTTTAAAGGATGAATATTGGATATTGGATGAATGAATGAATCACTAATCACACAGTACTTTCAGGGTATTGATGACTGAAGTCTGTGTTCTATGTTTTTTTGTTCCTTTTTAGTGAAATATCTGAATGCTCATACGGGAATAGTATTCCTGCGCTTCCCCAAAAAGTGTTACAGACTCCTCTGGTCTGCATTGCCTTTCATTACCTGTATTGAAACTCGTGGGCAGAAGATCTCCTGTTTTCTGAACTGTTTGCATGTCGGAGGTAAGAAAAGCATCAAACACATATTTCATAATGATTAGACATATATTTTAACTATCTTAAATATTAATTGACCGTGTTTGTTTATTCCAGGAACAATGAGAACATGTCAGAAGTTTCTGATCCGATACAACACCCAGCAGCTCCATCGAATGCTCCCTCAGTGTAAAAATGAAGGTAAGGGATTTTTTTTAATTGTGTGCTATTCAAAATTCTTACTCAACTCAATTACAATGAGTAGCAGTAGTAGTGAATTTTTTTTCTTAAGTCATGTTTTTTCTTCACTCATAATAGTCCTGATATTAACTTTAAATGTTTACCAGTGCTGAACATGAATCTTACATGATGTATTGAAATTTCAACTGACTAGTTCTGTCTTTTTTTAAATTTGTAGAAGAAAAGCAACAGGTTCAGCAAGCAATTCTAAACTGCTCCCTAACAAGAGGAAACAAGGAAGCATTTGAAGAGGAATCAGAGAGTGAGGAAGATGAAGAAGAGTGACTGTACAGCATGCTGTAAAAGACAGCAAACTATTTCTGTTACAGTACTGATACAAAGAAAAGCTATGACGTATTTAAAGACATGCATACGCAGCTCTGTGGAAGTATGGTTAACTGCAGCTGCTCAGTCCCAGTCAGGCTGTGTGCTAGTCTTCAACAGAGGAACATATTACATTATGTTTATCACACATAAGTACTTGGGGTTGGCAAAGTGACCTGATGGTCAGTATTTAACAGAACGTTCACATGTTTATGTTGATACTGAATGTCTAAGTTATTTTGGGAAAGTGTCATCAAAAAACTGCAAACACATGGCACAATATAACGACTATGTTTTTTTTTATTGTATAATTAACTTGTTTTGTATTTCTTCTATGGTTTGTGCTCATCTGTATTTTGTTTACAAATTAAAGCACTGTTTTGGAGGATATTGTCTTTGGTCTGATTATTACAAAGTTCCTTCTGTACACACTAACAGTAGCCTATGTAGACCAGACAAATATGTATTAACAAAATTGTGGTACAAAGTTGGTGAAAATATTGTATTAAAGATGCAGATACATTTCTATCGCGATCAGCTGACATAGCATAACCTATAAACATCTTACCGACTCGTTCGAATATTTTACTAAACTATTTTTTTTAATCTATATAATTACATTGCTGACAAAGCTTTAGGACTACATTTCCCACAATATTTAGCGTGGCCTCTACAGATTTGCAGGCGGTACAAGAAACATCCGGGTCCCTCAGGTTCTTGTTTGGCGACCCGTCGCCATTAAAGCAAGCTCGTTGTAGCGGATATCTTTTTTGGTAATAATCTTTAAATTGTTACGTTTTCCAGCTTTTGGAAAATATTTAACGCCTTTTTAAGGGCATTTTGTTTTTCTTAACAAGTACAAACCTTAAATTCGGGGGGTCTTGGCCCCGTGTGGCGAGCTTTCGTCCTCTCTTCCAACAGCCTCCATAACTTGAGACGCCGAAATCGTGTCTCTTATTTTTTCTCTGGTTATTTATTGTCAAGATGTCACCGTGATGGGGTCTCCGCGTTTGACAGAAATGAACCAGGGCCTTTGTCGCCTGACCCGCACTCACTGCAGCCCGCCTTCCCCTTTCGTTTTTTTGTTTGATGCTAGAGAGCTCAGCGGCTCTCTACCCGGAGCTCGGCCCCAGAACCGTTCACCGTACGGAAACAAACATGGAGAAAAACCCCAACAGCAGCTCCAACACCAAGGTTCCACCCCGTTCCAGCTCCACAGGGCCAACACCGGGAGATTCTAAACCTAAAACAGGTGAACGTTCCGCCGTACACAACATTGCTAATGTTACAGTAATATTCATTCGGAGGAGTCAAACATAACATCTGTACCTGCAGATAAACACTCACACTGCCCTGAGGCCTGCTGGGGCCTAGCAGTAACGCAGGGCTTGTTTATCTCGTTTGGTTGACGTTACGTCGCAGTCAAAACGCTTGGCCCAGTCCCAACTGGAGCTAATATTTCCCCATTTTCCCCGTATTTATTTACCACAGTTTTCATTTGCACTATACAGAGACACAACAGACACATTTTAACATTCAGCTTATGCAAAAATAAAGTTTTACCTCCAGCAAGCAAGTTGTTCAATTTACATACCAATTATGTGACCGTTCAGTGAGGCCACTTTGAATGTTTTTATTGTATGATTGATATTTTTGCATGAATTGTCTCATGCATTCTTTTTAAATCCTTTCCATTACTTTCGTAGAGCAACAATGTTTCCTGTAGATGTATGGAAGTATCCTTGCTTCAAAAAATTGTAACCCCCCCCCCCCCCCCCCCCCCCCCCCCCCCCCCCCACCTAGAATCTAGAAATGCATAACCTAAAGCGGTTGAGCTGTGTCACTTTTTAATTAAACAGTGTTTATTCTGCAATATGAGGGTTGTCGCATAACTGATTGCAATATATTTGTTTACATGCCTACATAACCAGGTTACAAAGTTCCCCATACTTTCCCACCTACTTTCTGGCTGAGAACTTACAAGTCATGTATCAGCAAAATGAAGATGTATTATGAAGGATAATATTACTGTATTCATGTAGATTATATGTATTTTGTTTTAATTTTAACAGAAGGAAAAAATAATGGAGGCTCTAAGCGCTACAGCCGCAAGCGTGAGCCCTCCTGTCCCAAAACCGACAGTTTCCAAGGCACTCGTCACACCAATTCACAGAAAAGCAAGGCTTTTGACAAGAGACCCCCTCAGAGAGGTGGAGGACGACAGTATGGAGTTACAGGTGGAGGTCGACGTGAGGAGGTTGGTATTATTCTTCTATTCTAAGCATTTTAACAACAAGTAATAAGGAAGCTCTCATCACGATTTAAAACTTTGGAAACAAGCACAGCATCAATGTTTAAGTTCAAATATGCTTTACAGATTCTTATCCACCTCTGCTTCTCCAGGTAGCAGAGACACGCCGGGCCGAGTTTAGCCCGGCTCAGTTTGCAGGACCGAAAAAAATAAGCCTCAACCACCTGTTAAACTTCTCGTTTGAACCGCGTGGAGGTAACGGTGGTTTCGGAGATGGAGGCCCCTCTGGTTGGGGCCGCCGAAACAAATGGGGCCACAAGCACAAGCCCTTCAACAAGGAACTTTTTCTGCAGGCCAAGTAAGCAGGCCCTCCATACAATACAGAACATGAAACGGATACCTAACGTGTGGGAGTTGCCTAACTTTGACTGTTTTCAGTTGCCAGTTTGTGGTGACTGATGACCAGGACTACAAGGCTCACTTCACTGATCCAGACACTCTGGTCAACTGGGACTGTGTGCAACAAGTGGTGAGTGCCTTTTCATCTGCTGAGCAGTGCTACCAGTACATTAGAACTAAAGACCATTTACATGCTGATGCTCGTGATGACAATCTATTTGTGCACGTCTCCAGCGCATCTATAGTCATGAGGTGCCGTCTTGCCCCATCTGCCTCTACCCTCCCCTGTCAGCCCGCATCACCCGGTGTGGACACATCTTCTGCTGGCCGTGCATGCTCCACTACCTGTCTCTTAGTGACAAGAGCTGGTCCAAGTGCCCTATCTGCTATGAGGCGGTTCAAACCGCTGACCTGAAGAGGTAAATGAGAAATAAATAAAAAAAGACAGCAGTAGGAAAGGGTTACCAATATCTTTAAAAGGGCTTAACCCGGGAAAATACGAGCTTCACAGAGCAGCAGTTTGTTTCATTTTGGTTTGGTTGAGGGTCATGACAATTTGTTTCTTGTTGCAGTGTGGTTGCTATGGAGACCCGGCAGTATGTGGCTGGTGACGTAATCACCATGCGCTTGATGCGGAGGGAAAAGGGGGCTCTGGTGGCCATGCCTAGCTCTCATTGGGTGAAGGTGGAAGAGCCTGTTCGCTTTGGAGGTGAGAGACAGGCACCTTGTTTATGAAAGAGATCATTGATTTCCTTTTAAGCATCATGGTCTTCAAAAGGATTTTAAATTGCTGACAGAAATTCTATAGCACCTGCTACATACAGACTTTTTTATTTACTGAAACAAGTTGGGTTATGTTTTTGGAAGATTTCCTGCTGTCTCTTGTAGACAGAAATACAAGAGAACCACTTTCTGCTTTTTAAATAACAGTGTTCTATACATGTAGATCTCCCAAAGTGGATGATTACTTCCCATTCAACGTGTGATGACTCATATTTTCTAGATGCAAGTCTTAGCCCGTACTCCAAGCTGCTGCTGACCTCCCCGATGCAGGTTGTGAGCCTGGTGGCAGAGGAAAAGGCTGTCCTGGAGACTCAGCTCAGCCAGGAAGGGGACGCCCAAGGCTGCTTCATCCAGAGCGCCCTCTGTCTCTTGCAGGTGACCTAACCTTCTGTGACACCAAACAATTTGGTTATTTTGTCTGCAGTCATAAATGAAGCAATAGACAGAACATAGACAAAAGAAGTCACTGTATGAAATGAGTGCCTTCAATATATGTAAATTGAGCAGGTAAAAAAAAAAAAACTGGCTGAAAATGGCTAACAAGTGCCATTGAATGTAAAATCAATTCATTTTTTTCTGTTGCATGTATCCAGGTGTAATATGTAACCTACTTTACGGGTGATAAACTAACAAAACATAGCTGTAGACTGATGTTTACCTCTTTCACCCAATGTCTTTATGGTTTAGGAGCAAGAGGAAATGCTGAAGCAGCAGAAGGCACATGTAGGCAACAGCCTCGACCTGTCCTCTCTGACTCTGGAAGAAGCTTCTCCTATGGAGGAAGTGGTTACTATATGTAGCAGCACCAAGGTGAGTCTAAAAGTGCATCTTTTCAGCATTGTTGTTTAAAAAAATATTGCATGATGGATCAAATGATTTTTCTTGCATGTTCTTTACCCAACGTTATAGCTTCTACTTTTCTTGCATCTTCTAACTTTTGAGATGGTATTATGGTTATACATGTGATTAGTAAGAGGTCCCTGTCTCCTTTCCTTTGTAGCCTGTGCTACAGTACAGCTCCGCATTTGATGACGAGGTGGCGGAGGTCCCAGAGGACGTGGCTGCGGAGCTGCCAGAAAACCCTGAAAGTATTTTGGAGAGTGTGCTGGAGGAGCCTCCAGAGACTATGATGGATGCAGCCCCAGACCTGCCTGATGAGGAGAGCCCTGCCAGTCAGGCAGAGTCGGGCCGCCCTTCAACCAGCGTGGTGCACGGACCCTTCTACTACTTCTACCAAGGTGGGGTAATTCGGCAAGTTTGAAGAAGGAAACATGGAGAACCACACATTCAAAATCCAAATTTCAGGAACAGTCTTCTTCTTTGCCCAGAAAAAGAAAGGATATTGAAAAGAGCAAGAGACCAGCTTTTTGAAGCGTAAAGGCCACCGTAGCCAAAGAAATTCCCACACTTTGGACCTTTTAAGAAAACCCCTCCCCTACTATATGAAAAAATACCGTACAATACTACTAAACATTTTGTTCACCCTGTGATTTTGCAACAGTCCACAAGCTCTCTTAGCTTTTTCAGTCCAATTAATAACATGTTAAATGACACATTCATATAAACACAAGCAAAGTCATTCAGATTTAACTCAGTGGTTAATTACACTTTAGCCAGATTTTCAAGAAAACCCAATTACCAATAACTTCCTGATTACATAAGAACCAACTACTCTACTCTAGTAAGACACGGGACAAATCAGCGGATAAATCTGGTTTGTAATCTTGTTAGTAAAAATCAGAATGAAGTAAAATTCACATGCTTAAAACATAGCTGGAAAATCTTGTACATATTAGTCATTGAAACAGTAAAGGATGACTGGGAGTCTGTCCAATTAAAAGGAAGCCTGTTTTTTCTTGGCTGTTTTTTAAACCTCCCATTTTTAAGTTTCAGTGTTGACTAAAACCTTTCCTCATTACCTTCTCCTCCCTCTCCCATGTTTGTCCCTCCAGCTGATGACTGCCAGCAGATGTTCCTGCATCCTGTGAATGTACGCTGTCTGTTGCGTGAATACGGCAGTCTGGAGGCCAGTCCTGACTCCATCACTGCCACAGTGGTTGAGATAGTGGGACACACAGTCACTGAGGTCAGCAAAACAAGGAAACACAAATGGCATACTTCAGCTCGTTTTGGTGTGGCCGTTTCAGCAGAGAGCATGATAGGTGTTTTCGAGTTTTAGGCAGTATTCTTCTCCCCAAAAGTGCGTTTACAATCTACTCGTGTAACCGGTATTCTGTTGGTCTGCTTAAGTCATAACTTCTAATATTTAAAAATGGCAAACAGTTGTTGCTTTAACAGATTTTTCATGCGTGGCTCTGCAGGAGATCCGTCGTCGGCATCGCTATCTTGCTCATCTGCCACTCACTTGCGAGTTCAGCATCTGTGAGTTAGCCCTGCAGCCACCGGTCCTGTCCAAAGAAACTCTGGAAACATTTGCAGGTCAGCACACTATTCCTCTTTTCAAATTTCATTTGAATTTGCAAATGTGGCAAGATGGTAACTGATGATCGCATGCATTTTCCTCCAATCTATTAGATGACTTGGAGAAGAGAAAGCGTCTGAGGCAGAAGAAAGTAAGGGATGAGAAGCGCAGAGAGAAGCGAATTGAAATTGAAGAGAACAAGAAGCAGGGTAAATGTAAGTACAGCTACTCGGGTTACAATGCAAAATGGAACAAATCTCAGAGATATCAGACTGAGGTCTGTATTTGTGCTTTTTGTCCCGTCCCGTCCCGTCCCGTCCCGTCCCCCCAGATCCTGAGGTGCATATTGGATTGGAGAACCTTCAGCATTTCCCAGCATTTGGGTCTCCTCCTCAGAGCAGCAGCCTCCCAGTGCAGCCCGACTTCACATTTGCTCCCTCTTCACCTCTCAGCTGCAGTCCGTCCTCTGGTAAGAGCAGCGCCTTCCTCAGCAAGCTATGGTTCAGTGCTATACATTGAATCTCCGGCTGCTTACGGATTATATTTGAGCGTCAAATGCTTAATTAAGGCATTATGAGTAAAACATTTCTTTTGTTGTTTTAGCTGGGATGATATTCCCAAGTCTGAATGGGCAAAGCTCTTCAACCATTGTGGGTAGTGTGGAGGATGACTCCCATTGTATGTCCTTTGCACAGGTGTGTATGGCAAGGCACCAATGCCAAATTAGTCAAATATTGAGATGTCAAAAGGGAAATGCTTCACAGAAATGAAGAGCTAATGTTGTAGCACATAACTTGTGTACTTAACGTAGTCCTATGTCCTGTATAGATGCTAAGAGATGGGAAGGCCAGAGCTGATGCTGGGTCCAGGATCACTCCAAAGAAAGGTAGTGCAATATTTTAAATGTTGTGGTGACTTGAAAATATAAAGTTACAATTAAATCAAAAATTTTTTTTAATAATAATAATAAATGGAATTTATATAGAGCTTTTCACAGATTCAAAGTTGCTTTAATTTAGTGTCGATTCAGAAACTTGTAGTACTTGCATCAAATTGAAAGGTCAAGACGAAATGATATATCCACTGGACTCTGTAGCTGTAGAGATCGTGTGTAGACATGCATTGTTAACAATGTAGTTCCTGCATTAATTAGTTGACTGTACACAAACCGTATGAGTTAGTTGACTGTACACAAACCGTTTAAAAAATGTGTGTGTGTGTGTGTGGGGAGATAGATAGATAGATAGATCTATATATATATATATATATATATATATATATAAATGGTTGAAAAATAAATGGTTGAAAAACAAAAATAATGGCAACAGTAACAGCCCACCATGTTGTCAACTGAATACCAAATAACATAACGATCCTAAGTAAACTGGGAGCCAATTTTGTGATAAAAATATAGTATTAAAGGCAAAAATCGTATCATGAAAATGAATCCCAGTGTTTGTTCTACAGTTGTACAGCATGTACTGATAAGTGTCTAGCTGAAAGAACTGTAGCTTTGTTGGTATAAAGCATGATTTTATTACGGTTGTTGAGCAGTGCAACTCCCTGAAGGTTTCCTGAAGTCAGTCTTGTGTCATGCAGATCAGCTGCTAGCTCCCCCAGCAGCTGACAGCGATGGAGAGAGTGACGGCTCGGACCGCATCCCTGTGCCCAGCTTCCAGAACTCCTTCAGCCAGGCCTTTGAGAAAGCACTTCTGCAGCTGGACAATGGTGCAGCTGCTGCTCCTCCACAACCTGTGGTTGACCCAGGTCTGGCATCCGACAATCTATGTATCTAGTAACCTAAAATGTGGCCATCTACTTAAAGCTAAAGTGTTTGTTTAAAAAAACTTGCACTCATCCTTGGTATCTTGTCTTTCAGATGAGAAAGGAGGAAAGAAGAAGAAGAAAAAGCAAAAACTTCTGTTCAGCACATCCATGGTCCACACAAAGTAGACAACACTGAAGTTCATTTATTCATATTAACTTTCTTTGAGTTGATCTTCCCACTGCTTGCATTTTTCCTTCCATGCTGATCTTTCTCAGATCTACAAGCTATGGAAAACAGGTTTTAGAATGTAGCCGTAGTTCATGCTGCTGTAGTCAGAGTTCTATGGGCTTGATCCGTTTTAGTTTGACATGCCCTCCATTTAATTTACATTAACCATTTTTTGTTGTAAAACTAGGTCAAAGCTTTGCAGCCACCTCCTGAAGTCACACTGAAAGCCAACTTGGTAACATTTTTATCGAGAAGTAAAGCAAGGGATATAACGAGCTGTGGACTCTCATTATGTAAGCTTTAGGCTTTTCATGGCTTCCAGAAACCGGACTTGTATCACGGGAGTTTGCTGTACGACCAACTTTCCTAAAGTTGAACCTGAGCATCTAGGATCTATGAGAAATACTGATAAGATAACTCTGGGTGCTTTATATTAGAGTTGCAGTCAGCCAGCTGCAGGTGAGTTGCACCTTGTAAATCTTTCCAAGATACTCAGTGCTCAGACATTGATGTGTGGTTTCAGCTTAGAATAGATGGAAACTAATGCATTTCAGTGTTTCATCACATTTGGGCTAGTTTGAGCTTGTTCAACCTTCAAGAGAATAGATTTTTTTCGGATTGAGATGAATGCCACCGTATTTTGTAACAACATGAATGCATATTATACCATTGTGGGGAAATGAAAACAGTATTGTACTAAAGAGATTAGGTCTGTTGGTTCAACAGAACTCCAGTATATTCTGCCTGATTAAACAAAGAAACACGCACTTTTCTTCTCCTCTCTCCTGTCATCTTCTGTATCTACCTTTTTGAAAGGTTTACTAACTTTTAACATTACTCCCCCAGATTAAATTCAGTGTTGAAAATGTGTGAAATGAGAGAATTGCTGACATTTAAAGAATGCTTTGCTTTGAAACCTGAAGAGAAGTGGATTGGAAATTTGTTTTGTTTAAGGGTTCTTTAATACACCTTTAATGTTGAGCAAGTTAAGTCTGGAAATGAATAAACGATGCACAATCAAGGAACTGTCTGTCTGATGCTGCTATTACTGTAGCTAATGCCAAGGACAATAAAGGATCATGGTATGAGGTCAAACGCTAGAAGTCACCATCCTACTGTATAATTAGGATGTGGCTACGAGATAGACCAGGAGAGAGAGAGAGAACACGCACAGTGGGGAGGACAAGTATTTGATACACTGCCGATTTTGGAGGTTTTCCTTCTTACAAAGCATGTAGAGGTCTGTAATTTTTATCATAGGTACACTTCAACTGTGAGAGGTTGAATCTAAAACAAAAATCCAGAAAATCACATTGTATGATTTTTTTTTTAAATAATTTGCATTTTATTAAATGACATAAGTATTTGATACATCAGAAAAGTAGAACTTACTATTTGATACAGAAACCTTTGTTTGCCTACCAACACCTACCAACCAGTGAGAATTCCGTCTCTCACAGACCTGTTAGTATTTTTTTGTTATAGAAGCCCTCCTGTTCTCCAACGTGATACCTGTATAAAAGACACCTGTCCACACACTCAAACAGACTCCACTCTCTCCACAATGGCCAAGACCAGAGAGCTGTGTAAAGACATCAGGGATACAATTGTAGACCTGCACAAGGCTGGGATGGGCTACAGGACTATGGATTAAATCTTGCAGCACACGCAAGGTCCCCCTGCTCAAGCACATGTCCAGGCCCATCTGAAGTTGGTCAATGACCCTCTGGAGGATCCAGAGGAGGAATGGGAGAATGTGGTCTGATGCAACTGATGCTTTTTGGTCTAAACTCCACTCGCCGTGTTTGGAAGAAGAAGAAGGATGAGTACAACCCTAAGAACACCCTCCCAGCTGTGACCCATGGAGGTGGAAACATCATTCTTTGGGGATGCTTTTCGGCAAAGGGGACAGGACGACTGCACCTTATTGAGGGGAGGATGGATGGGGCCATGTCTCGCGAGATCTTGGCCAACAACCTCCTTCCCTCAGTAAGAGCATTGAAGATGGGTCATGGCTGGGTCTTCCAGCATGACAACGACCAACAACACACAGCCAGGGCAACTAAGGAGTGGCCTAGCCAGTCTCCAGACCTGAACCCAATAGAAAATCTTTGGAGAGAGCTGAAAGTCTTTATTGCCTAGCGACAGCCCTGAAACCTGAAGAATCTGGAGAAGGTCTGTATGGAGGAGTGGGCCAAAATCTCTGCTGCAGTGTGTGCAATCCTGGTCAAGAACTACAGGAAATGTATGATCTCTGTAATTGCAAGCAAAAGTTTCTGTACCGAATATTAAGTTCTGCTTTTCTGTATGTATCAAACACTTATGTCATGCAATAAAATGCAAATTATTTAAAAATCATACAATGTGATTTTTCTAGATTTTTGTTTTAGATTCTGTCTCTCACAGTCAAAGTGGACTTATAATTAATTTTTTTTACATGTATGTGTGTTTTAATTACACACATACATGCTTAGGAAAATCTGCAAAATCAGTGTATCAAATGCTTGTTCTACCCACTGTGTGTGTATATATTTCATTTTTATTTATTTTTTATTTTTGGGGGGGCATTTACGCCCTTCATAGAAAGAACGGCTGAGAAAGGGGACCCTGGACCAATCTGCGTCCAGGCATATGTCCGCCTGCTCTTTAACTGTAACAACTCGGCTACTGGCTGCCATATTTTGATGTATTTAGTTTTCTCCACATGAGGGCAGAACTAACAAGTGCGGTGTCTCAGTGAAATCTATCATCAGCCACAGAGTTATGGTTAGAGTGACTGCCTGGTTAATGCCAAGCTAGACATGAATAATATGCGGATTGAAATACATTAATTATGTGGGTTTCTTGTTAATTCAACAGCTCTCTTCGTTCAAACAGGCATATTTTCCTTTTCCATCTTTTTTTGAAACAGAGTCCCAACGGGCAATTTTTTTGAAAATCGCCAATTATTTCTTTATAGCTGAGATGGTATAATTCTCACCGAATCGCATTATCCAGTGTAGTTTCAAGAAAAAGTTATCCACGTTCTCTAACTCAACCCGGAAGTCTGGGTGATTTGCCTTTAAAATACATTGCTGCACCCATAGACTGTAAGGTTCATTTTGACTACCCAACAAAAAGAAAGTCCAATATATATTCAAAGTGACTGAGTCGATGTCTGTACATTTAGGCAAACAAATACACTAAAATACCACTTTGGCTTCAATGTTAGTTCAGTTTGTGTTAGCTTTATTTTGAAAGTAATAACCGGAACACACATGTCGTGCTGGCTCACTTGACCCTGGTTTGGAGGCTAGTCAGTCGGCTTGTTCAGCGCTGACTAGTGTAGCCTGTCAACAACACTGCAACCTGAGACGGGATAGCCTTAAACCAGCTAAGTTAGCTATTCTGTTAGCCCTCGTACTAACCAACTGTCACGACTCGTAATTGTTCCTCTAAATGGGAAAGATGTGTAGTGTTTGAAGTTGTTTCGACAAAGGAAGAAGCAAAACTGACTTTCTCGTTTGGTAAGTTGTCTCCAGTGCGGATCAAGCAGCCAGCAAAAGACAGGTTCAGTCAGTGTTTCCATTTTGCGAGTCCAGGTTCTTGAGTTGTTAGCCTAACGTTGCTAGCCTGCAAGCTGTTGATGCCTTTATCTTTTTTTCTTATTTGGAGTCCCCGGTATCATTAATCAGTTTTAACTCTACGTTTGCTCTGAACGCATTGTGGACATTCAGTACTTGAGGATAGTTTTTGTGCTTTAAATGCACTCTTGTTCTAAGCAGGCCAAATCTGTCTTTCCCCGGCAGGACTGGAGGGAGAGCTAACACTTGTTGCAAATACTAAACTGAGACGGACTGATTTCAATGGAATAGCCATTCTAGAAAATCATTACTGTTGTAAAGTTATTTAGATTAATTAAAAAAAAAAACACGTATCTGCATGCCTAACGTTATGTAGCATTTGACAGGTGCACATTAAACCTTTTGTTTAACAATGGCACATTTACAGTCATGTATAATTGTGCTTGCCCCTTTTTAAGACTACTTACAAAAACCTAACCTTAATCTACCGGATCATGACCTTATTAATACTGATGCACAGTACAGACAGAGTAGTTAAAGTATTATTGAATGACAGCAAGCAACTCAGGTTATATAACTTTAGATGTTGAGCTGGTACATTGTACGTTTGTGAATTGTAATTTAAAGCTTTGTTGTGCACTATGTGAGAACTTGCTCGACAGATACATTCTTTTAGTTTGATCAGTTGACATGAAGTTTTCTATTGTCTATGTTGCCCTATGTCTGTATAACTGGCCGAACCAGGTGGATAGTAACACTCTGAGCCCTACTTCCCTTTTGTATGTGTTTCCTGCTAGAAATCAAAGAAATGTCTCTGATTTCGCTGCACCTACTTCTTAAAGATACCTGCCACATATTTTAAATATTCAACATACGTACACATGCTAGAAATAATAAAGAGATATAGGACTTCCTGTTGTTTGTAGTAAAATGTAATGCGTATTATGTAAAATACTCATATTAGACTCATTCCTAATCCGTGCTGCTGACCCACCATCACAGTGAATGTTTAGCATTCCATTTTAGCGAAGGCGTTTCCTGTCAACATCCAAGTTCTAACTTTTCAGTCTCTTTTAGACAAGCACAAGTCACTGTTTTCTTGCAATCATTCTGTTTTATTGTCCTTCCATTCCCATTTTTGATACAGGGAATTTATACATACAAATAATGTAATCAATACCTAACCTAAGGAGTTGAAACTTATTAGTATAACTTATCAGTTGACGTGTACATCAAATGAGATGTGCAGGAAAGGAAACCAACAATTGCTAACATAGACAATGACAGTAAACAGTACTGTTACCAATATATATATATATTTATATATAGTTCTAACATTCACAGATTGAATTTACATAGATATATTTAGGAGTATGCAAGTGATGGCAGGTGATCAGTGATAGAAAGATTAATGATATAGCAGCATTATGTTTGTGTCTGGACATATGTCATTAGCTCAAATGTAAGGGTGTGCCTTTGTTTACCCAACTCTGCGTTAGTTTAAACATTATCATCCCTTTTTATCTGTATGGAGGCGTGAGAACAAAACAGTGAAGTTTTGGGACAGCCCCGTTGCAGCTCTGCAGTGATTTCTTCTCCACAGCCTAAATCACAGCAGTCTTGACGAGTCAAAGCTGATGTGCTTTATTGACACAAAGTCTGTTCCTCTTAGGCTTCTTCAACTCCTTCCCCCTGTGTGATATGAAATCGCTGCTCGGTTACAAGAGAAACCAGAACTCCACAGCAGACGGCGGACATCTGGTCAGGTATGATATGCTGGCATCATCCCCGCAGCAATATTTTTTCCACAAGAACTGTTGTTGGTCTGTACGGTGAAATATCTCGACGCAGCAACATGTGGAAAGCGTTAGTAGATGTTAAGGAGTCTCTTAAAGGGCTAACACAGATGTGCTTGAGTTGTAATGTTTTTCACTATAGAAGCAACTGATGCGACTGATAATTGTCATAGTATGTCAAAAGAATGGAGTCAGATGATCCCTAGTTATCTTATATTCATCACTATAGAGATTTGTTTGGATTGTAGAGCCAAGATAAGCATGTGAAGGTTCAGTAGGGGAGGAGCTGAATCTTAAATGAGAGTCTGGTGTGAGTTTGCAGTGGAATCCCCCATTTACTGTCTGAGCCTGATTTGCCTGTGTAACAACAACATGACAATGAAAACAATTACATTGTACAGTTGTCATGCCCCTCCCCTGACCCAGGATACACCTTAAAGGTACACCGTCCTGACTGCGCTAGTAATTCAGCTCAGTGATGCTTGAAAGTCAAGCAGAGGCCCCAGCTGTACATATTCCAGACTATGGTAATCTTTTCTTTTTCTTTAGGCTCAACTATTCACCACATTTTGGAAATATAGAACATTAATTTTAAAGATAAAGAAATTATAGTTATTAATTTTTAGAAAAAAAGCATTGAGGAACCAGCATTTAAACATCTACTGAAAGAGTATGCAAAGTATGTAGCCAAACAAACATAGTGTATGTAAAAATAAAGCAACACATTTAAATAGCCGTCAGAGCAGAAACATATCAATTATGCAACAGGGGCTGAAACAGTAGTCCTTCTTCACATCAGAGATTTTCACATGATATGGCAGAAAAAGCACAGGTGTAAGTACTTTTTTGGCTTTGTTGATCATTTCGACATTGAAATGTGTCTTCATAGGAAATAAAAATGTTTTTTTCTTTTTCTTTCTTTCTTTAATATAAAATAAAAAGGGGTGGGTAGCATGCAATGTATCTTTATATTGACAGTTAACTTGCAGATTTCCAAAATTACAGTGATTTGTACAGAAATAAAGTGAGAGTACAAACATGTAAAGTGCAAGATAGACAGATAAATAAATGGATAAAGATAACTAAAATAAACAAACACAATAAGATTACTAACCCCCACATGCTACTTACTCCGAACTCTACCCGCCCCATACACACACACACACACACACACACACATTAATTGATTTAATTCATCAAAATAGTAAATAGAGAGGCTTCCAGTAAGCGCTTCCTGAATCCTGTGTTGTGTCAACAGAATTCCAGTTAAACTATTGTAAGGTGTTTCATCCTAAATGACCCAAAATGTTTACAGTTTAGATTGTTAACCTAATAGGCCTTTTTTAAAGCAGACATTTTGACTTGTCATAGAAGGAAAAGCACATGTGCTACTAACAACAATACAATGGCTCTGTTCTATACTGTTCTAAGTGTCCCAGTAAGACAATGTGACAATGAGCCAGCATGCATAATACCAGGACCCTGAAACTCAAGATAGATAGATAGATAGAGTTAGGTTCGGCAATATTTGGCCAGTGACACAATTTTTGTAATTTTGTCCTTGTTTGCAAACACAATGGATTTTAAATGAAATCATTGGGATGAAATTGTAGTGCAGACTTTCAACTTTAATTTGAGGGTCCATCCATCTTCAACCGCTTATCCGGTAACGGGTTGCGGGGGCAGCAGCTCCAGTAGGGGACCCCAAACTTCCCTTTACCGAGCCACATCAACCAGCTCCGACTGGGGGATCCCGAGGCATTCCCAGGCCAGGTTGGAGATATAATCCCCCCACCTTGTCCTGGGTCTTCCCCGAGGCCTCCTCCCAGCTGGACGTGCCTGGAACACCTCCCTAGGGAGGCGCCCAGGAGGCATCCTTACCAGATGCCCGAACCACCTCAACTGGCTCCTTTTGACGCGAAGGAGCAGCGGGTCTACTCCGAGCTCCTCTCGGATGACTGTGCTTCTCCCCCTATCTCTAAGGGAGACGCCAGCCATCGTCCTGAGGAAACCCATTTTGGCCGCTTGTACCCTGGATCTCGTTCTTTCGGTCATGACCCAGCCTTCATGACCGTAGTTGAGGGTAGGAACGAAAATTGCCCGGTAGATAGAGAGCTTTGCCTTCTGGCTCAGCTCCCTTTTCGTCACAACGGTGTGATAAACAGAATGTAAAACCGCACCGGCTGGTCCGATTCTCCAACTAATCTCACGCTCCATGGTCCCCTCACTCGCGAACAAGACCCCAAGGTACTTAAACTCCTTCACTTGAGGTAAGGACTCACTCCCTACCTGAAGAAAGCACTCCATCGGTTTCCTGCTGAGAACCATGGCCTCAGATTTAGAGGTGTTGATCTTCATCCCAGCTGCTTTACACTCCGCTGCGAACCGATCCAGTGAGTGCTGAAGGTCACAGACTGATGATGTAATCAGGACCACATCATCTGCAAAAAGCAGCGATGAGATCCTGAGCCCACCAAACTGCAACCCCTCCCCGCCCCGACTATGCCTCGATATCCTGTCCAAATATATTATAACAAGATTGGTGACAAAGCGCAGCCCTGGCGGAGGCCAACCCTAACCTGGAACGAGTCCGGCTTACTGCCGAGAACCCGGACACAGCTCTCGCTTTGGTCATACAGAGATTGGATGGCCCTAAGAAGGGACCCCCTCACCCCATACTCCCGCAGCACCTCCCACAGTTTCTCCCAGGGGACCGGTCATGGGCTTTCTCCAGATCCACAAAACACATGTAGACTGGTTGGGCATACTCCCAGGCTCCCTCCAAGATCCTTGCGAGAGTGAAGAGCTGATCCGTTGTTCCATGACCAGGACGGAATCCGCATTGTTCCTCTTCAATCCGAGGTTCAACTATCAGCCGAACCCTCCTTTCCAGCACCTTGGAGTAGACTTTACCAGGGAGGCTGAGAAGTGTGATACCCCTGTAATTGTCACACACCCTCTGGTCCCCCTTTTTCAAAGAGGGGAACCACCACCCCAGTCTGCCATACCTTAGGCACTGCCCCAGACTTCCACGCAATGTTAAAGAGGCGTATAATTTGAGGGTATATACAGAAAAATTGGAGGCAGGGTTTAGGAATTACACACATTTTCATACATAGTCCCCTCATTTCAAGGGCCCTAAAGTAATTGCACAAATTAAAATAATCATAAATAAAATGTTCATTCTTAATACTTTGTTGAGAATCCTTTGCAGGCGATGACTGCCTGAAGTCTGGAACCCATAGAAATCACCAAATGTTGGTTTTCCTCCATTGTGATGATGAAGGAATAGACCACACCTGCTCATGAAGACGATTTTGACTCAATTCTCCAATTACTTTAAACCCCTTGAAATGAGGGGACTATGTATGAAAATGTGTGTAATCCTAAACCCTTACTCCATTTTTGATTATGAAACAAATGATGAAAATTGTGTCACTGTCCAAATATTTCCGAACCTAACTATATATAGATAGAGAGATAGATGGATACTTTATTCATCCCGCAGGAAATTTTAGGCATCCAGTAGCAAGACATAATAACACAACAAACACATAAACACATACATGTAGCTAAATATGCAGATAAATGGAATTTAGCCATCAGTAATTGTACTGCTTACACCTGTGATTTTCCTACTGTGACTCATCAAAATGTCTTTTATAAAAAAGGTCTATTGATTTGAATATGAATGACAAAAAACAGTAATCGATAAACTGTATCAACCCTTATTCAGCTTTCAGCATGAGTGCTTTAACCTGTTAGAGGGATCAATATAACCTTGTGTAAATATCTGTCTCACTTCTATGTGTGGTTGTACCGCAGTGCAAGGCACTCCCAGACAAAGTCCACAGTAAGGGCTAGATAGTGTGAGTGCTATGAGGCGAATTCTGAGGCAAATTATTTTCTTTTTGCTTTAAAGGTGCTGTTGAAGAGGCTGGCTGCTAAGGTAGAAGTTCCAACTGGGGAGGTAGGGAGATCAGTAGTGGGACGACGGCGGCTTCACCTGAGCCCACTGACTGACTCCAACAATATGAGCCTCATCGAGTTCCCTTCCATTAACCAGTCCCATATCATCTCTCCAGAACCTAACAAACCAATCCCAGGCCCCAAGCCACGGCTCACTCCCAAACCTTTTGCTGTGGAAAGAAACCCCACTATTAAGCCCATAGTTGCTCCTAAGCCCCAAACCAAGCCTCGACCAGAGTCCACTCGCCTTGCTGGATATAAACCAGAGCATTCGTTCAGTCCAACATCACAGGAACCAGTTGCCACAAGCAAACCCAGCCCAGTGTCAATTAACCCCAACCGACCATGCCCTACCATTTTTAAAACACCTGGTAAGTTGAACACCGGACAAACAACCAAGCCAGTAGTCCAGCCGTTTAAACCAGCCCCTCCTCTTGAACCTGGAGACCCTAGCAAACCCGTTCCCCCCATAACAGCAGTGAGGAAGAAACCTGGCTCATCAAACTTGGCCTATTCCAAGAGCCTTAAACAACTTCCAGCAGCAGATGGGTCTGGAATCACTAAAACCAAAGATGAAACAAAGCGGATGACATCCAGCAGAGGTGGGACCTCCATTACCAGAGCCAAGTCCATGGGGTTTCTCGATCAGGTAGGCCAGGAGGAAGAAGAAAAGGAAAAAGCTAACCCTGCGGCTGCAGTAACAATGCGGCCGCAGCCCAGAGGCTCCAGGCCCAGACCTGTGTCAGCCATTTTCGACGACAGTCCAGCCAAGACGGACCCACCAGTACCTGCCCCTCGCTCTGCAAGGCGGCCGCTTTCAGCTGATCTCACGGCCAAGTTTGAGTCAATCGGTCTGTCGCTGCATCGTAAATCTCCCAATGCAAATACTAAGGAGAACACTACAGGGGAGAAGGCACTGCCGCAGAAGAGAGAGCAGGATAAAACCCCAAAGAGTCCCACACCACAAAGTACTGATAGTATAGCTCAGCTCGCTGTCTCAGACCAAAGCAACAGACAGACAGAGGAAAAGACTGTGAAAGAAACTGATGAGGAGAAGCGGGCAGTTAGCATCAAGTCACGAATCAGTCTCCTTCTGGATTCATCCTCCCCTCCTGGGTCAGGTGTCACAGGCCAGGGGTCAGAGGATCTGCCATCTCCAGCGCAGCCAGTCCCGGAAACCGAACCACAAGTGGGCGTCAAACAGCTCATCAAGCAGCTGATAGAGGAAACAACACCAACTCAGAGCCCTGTTTTGAAACTGCCGCTGAAGCCCCGCCCCTTGCCCCTTGACCTGACTAAAAGGTAAGGGTCAATAATGTTAATAACATGTCTCCTCAGCTTCCCCTTGTCCCATGTCTTTGTCTTTGTCCACAAGTTGCATTGTCATGCATGGCTTTTGTCTTGTGTGATGTATGTCCATCAGGTTTTCATCCGAGAGGTTGCCAGACCTTGGCAGTGTTTCCCTCAGTGAGGCAACAGACCACCATGAGATCAGCAAAGATCCTCAAAGGAGGGTAAGGAAGGGACTAAGCTTTGCAGGAACTGTGTTTTTTGTGTGGCTCAGTCTATGTTTAACAGGCAAATGAGAATGCAGCTTAGTGCTGGGAAAAGCTTCCACGTGCTAACCTCTAAACAGAGTTGCATTCTACTAACTAAACTAGTGTGTTTCTTGCCAAAAATAAAAGCCCATGCATATAGCAAAGAGAAGAAAAGACTAAACCATTAATTGGACAAAATGAAAGTTGTCAGAATAAGCCATATTGTGTACCTTTTCATACTACCTATTATAATTGGTAAACCAAGGCAAAACACACCTTTAACAAAACTAAGAGTGCTAACATTAGCTGTCAACCCCCAGCTGTCGGTGATTGATGCATCAGGCGTGGGTTCAATTCTGACCTGCAGTCCTTTTGCTGCATGTCATTCCACCTCTCTCTCTCTCTCTCTCTCTCTCTCCCTCTCTCTCCCTCTCTCTCCCTCTCTCCCCTTTTATGTCTAAGCTGTCCTGTCAAGAATGACGGCCTAAATTGCAAAAAGAAAATCCCTTGAGGAAATTGCAGCCAAATGAATTGTCACTGCCATAGATTTACAAAGCCGTGAAACCTAAGACAGCCGGCACATTAAAAATCTGGGTAATGAAAAACGCAGTGAGGAGATCACTGGGAAAAGGTCAACACAGAGAGGCTTTGACTACCACCTCTGCACCACACCCACTGTTATGAGGCCAACATAGAACAAGGGGATAACGTTTCTATGCCCACAGTTGTTCACTCAATCATTTTAACTTCTTTGAGGGCTATGTTTTTATCTTGTTATGTTATCATATTTGTCTTTAACATTTTAAATTCTCTCAGATCATTCCACTGTTTTTGTGTAACCTAGTGCTCAAATGGTGACAAAGTTTGAGAGATAAAAAGCATGATTGTTAGATTAATAAATGGACAATAAGTGGCAAGCTTGCTGTTATTACTTCATCTCAGTATATTTCTGACTTTTCTTAGATTGAAGAGTCAGCTATCACCCCCAGTGACCAGAGGACATTTGTGGATTTGAAAGACTCCCAAGAGCAGCTCAAAAAGGCTTCGTCGCCTGAAGGACCAGAAGCGGGACAAGCGTTTGGCAACGTCTTCAAGCAAAGTAGTCCCAGTAGTGACTTGCAGACAGTGAGAGCCTCTTTGTTTGAAAATGTCGTGGAGAAGCACAGCGTGCTTATGGTGGAGGACGGCAAGCCTGCAAACACAGCTAATGATTTACTCAGAAGCCAGTCATTTAAAAGAGGAAAACTTGAGGATGATGGAGCTCTGGTCACTGCCACCTACAAAGAGTCTGTATCGCCTTCATTTTCTCTGCAGGTGTTCCATGCCTTTGACACTGTGCAGGGTGTGGAAGAGAACAGGGCAGTGAGTGAGGACATCCCATCAGCGCAGTGGGAGGATAAGGCCATGACGCTACGCTCCAGGCGCTCAGAAGGGTGCAGGCCGGAGGCAGAGAAGACAGGCTCAGCATCATGTGAACCAGCTTTGGCTGCAATGCCACCACAGCAACCTCGATATCTGAGAGTCGGAGCTTTGCCCAAGTGGAACACTGCAAGTCTCAAGCAAGAGGAAAGTGTGGAGAAAGAGATGCTAAAGGGATCCCAAAGGGAAGGACAAGTGGCTTTGGATCAAGACAAAGACAGGCAGAGAGAGGCAGAACAGGAGGAAGTGGCTGCAGCTCCTAAACGTTTGAAAATGCTGCAGACAGAAGAGCAGCAGAAACCCAGGGCCACCTACTTCGCTCTGACTGGACAAATGCAGGAGCCAGTTTCTCCGTTCGATGCAGGAGGAAACCTAGGGGACATGGCTGGGCCCTTTGGTGATTTCCCTGTGACGTCTGCAGCGGTCAGCTCTCAAGGGAAAGTTATTTCAATGAGGAGGAATCCGTCATTAGATAAAGCTTTCGGGAAAAACTCTCAAGATCAAGTTGAGGAGTGGATGATGAGGAGCCACATGTCACACAGGGAGATCATGTCAGCGTTGGACGGACAGACAACAGAGGAATTGATGGAAGTTGAAAAGAAAAGAGAACTTCAAAAGGAGACAGAAAGACACATGGCAAGAATGAAAGAACTTGAGAGGGAAAAACAACGGCAGCTGGAAATTGAGAAAGAAGCACATTTAGAGTTTGTACGAATGAAGGAGAGGGAGAAGCAAAGAGAATTCGAACGGCAAAGACAGAGAGCCTTCGAGAAGGAGAAACAGGACTTTGAGGAGAAACAACGTGCGCTGGAAAGGCAGAAACAGTTGGAGCTCGAACAGAAACAGCAACTACAAGAATTGGAGAGAGCAAGGCTTAGAGAACTAGAAAAAGAGAGGCAACGACAACTCGAGAAAGAAAAACGCAGAGAGTTGGAGAGGCAGAGAAGAGAGAGGCTGCAAGAGCAGGAAAAGGAGAGACAGCGGGAACAGGAGAGGCAAAGACAAAGGGAGGAAGAGAGGCAGAGAGAGCTGGACAAGGAACGACAGCTGCTGGAAATCCAGAAGGAGAAACGGAAAATGGAGGAGCTGGAGAGACTTAAAGAGCTGGAGACACTGCAGCTTTTAGAGTTTCAAAACCAGAAGCAGAAAGACAAGGAGAAGCAGCAGCTCCTGGAGCTTGAGAAGCAGAGACTTAAAGAGAAGAAGGAGAGAGAGGAGGCAGAAAAACTCAAACAGATGGCATTAGAACAGGAAATGCTAAGAATGAAAGAGCTTGATAAAGAAAGGGAAAGACAAAGGGAGATGGAGAAGGAGCACCAGAAAGAGATTGAGAGGGAAAAGCAGAGAGAACTGGAGAGACAGAGACAACTAGACACTGAGAGACAAGAGTTAGAAAACCAAAGGCTGAGACAACGAGAACTGGAGAAGGACAGGCAGAGGAAGGAGGAGATGGAGAGAATGAAAGAGATGGAGAGAAGACATATCTTGGAGTTGGAGAAGCAAAAGCAGGCAGAGAGGGACAGACTGCAAATGTTGGAGCTTGAGAAACGCAGACTAAGGGAGAGGATGGAAAGGGAGGATGCAGATAAAATGAGACAGATAGCCAAACAGCAAGAAGCAGAGCGGCAGCGACTAAAAGAGAGAGAGGAACAGGAGAGGATGAGGTTGGAGTCCTCATCCCTCAGGCCTAAAGTGTTGGATCTGGACTCTGTGCTCAGAAAGGAGCCGTTATCCAGGGCTACCTCCCAGCGCAGTGACCCAGCAACTCGATGGAAGGAACCGTCGAGAGCAGAAGAGTTGTACAAACCCTCCATCCTCGACATAGACTCCTTCACATCTCAAGCTCAGCTCTCCCCCAGTAAAGACTTGCTTCCTGTGTCTAGTATTTTGGGTGTAGACAGTGGGTTTGGAGCTAGATCACAGCCTACACCTGATGTAGATGTTAACTGGAAGGTGCCAATACAGGCCTCAGTAGGTTTCACAAGCCCAGTGTGGACAACGTCTCCTCAGGACCCGTGGGAGCTGCGACTTGTTGAGATGTCTGTGGACAAACCTGTGGTTGAACCCAGAAAAAAAAGCAGCAAACTCACCCCAGAGCAGCTCCTCCTCAGGCATGAAGTCCGGCTCCTTGCTCCACAGAGGCACATGGCCCCTCTAACCGGCACAGAAGCCAAAAGTGGAGGCTCTCCAGGTGGGGTCTCCAGCAGCACTCCTGCAGAGCAGATATGGCTACCCAGAGAGCCACAGCCCCAGGACAACAGGGGAGAGGTCCGGAGCCCCAGGAGATCACAGGGAGCTCAGGTGAATTGGAAAATGGAAAATGTTTTCATTTTGTTCACAGTTTTCAACAGTATGTTCAAATCAAATGCATTATTTTTCTATGTTGTACAGGATGAAGTTGTTATAAAATAGGTGATATTGTAAAACACTGCATTATTGCAGACAATGCTCTAGGTATGGATAAAACATAATCCGACTAGACTTCTCCAGACAGCAGCTCGTATTAGCTGTATTACTTGTTTTTATGGGAATCTTAAGCACATTAATTTTGTAGAAGTGTAAAAAAAGTGGCAAAGGGCTGAACTGCCAGAAAGCAGTTCAGAGATAAAATAATCATTAGACAAGCTAGACAAAAGTAATGGTAAAAAACAAATCACTGAAACAGTTCAGTTCCTACTAAACTGGTTTGACCAACCTGTGTCACAGCAGGTGAGTAGTACAAATTAAAACACAAGAGGGGCTGTTGTTCCAGCATTGCCTTTTCTCTTTTATTGAAATAAAGGAGTCTTATGGCTTTGCATGTCCGCCGGCCACCAAATGTTTTTATTTTGACATTTTGCAAAACATTAAAAAAAATATGACATGTATCACATGTACACTATGTACTGTATAAGTCTTAGCTTTTATTATACAAATGTTGGAAGTAGTAATCATTTTTTTTTTAAAGCAAGGCAAAGTGTGTATGTGTGCGTGTGTGTGAGCCATGGCATCTGAAAAAAAAGCCAGAAAGTTTTAGTATAGTTTCTGAATGGCTCAAGCAATTATCATGTAGCATATGAATAGCTCCCACTCTCTGTCTGTCTGCGTTAGGAGTTGAGCAGGATGCGCTCTCGCAGTGTGTCCCGGCGATCCGCTCCTTTGAGCAGTGCGGTGGAGGGAAGCCTTTCCAGGATAAGGAGTCGAAGCGCCCACAGAGAGCAGAACCAAAACAGCTGGGTGAGTCATGCTGCCGCTCTGCCTCTGCACCTGCAACATGCAACTGGCTTCGAGGAAAGATGTAACTCATTGAGATGAGAAACTTCTGTCTGAGGCTTTGCTTTAGTTTGATGGTTGGCTTTGAACCCATTATTATAATCAGTATTATATTTATTTTGGTTTCTCACACAGGTTCTGTGGAGACAGGGAGGAAAGTCTGTGTGCACTTGAGTTAGTATTATGTCTGTCTCTGAGAAAGTATGTGTGTGCTCCTGTGTATTAAAGACAGACGGGAGGTAGAAGGTAGAGGAATGCAGTTAGTTGACCGAGCGTTTATGGCTGATTGCTGCTGTGCTCAGTTAGGAAATAGGTGGTGACTAATGTTGATGTCACGGTTATCTAGACTCACCTCCACCCATCCAATGTCACGGAAGTGGCGGCCACACACTTTCTCCGGCCTGTATTTCAGGATTGGATTTGTCACATGGTTAATGAGTACATGCTCTCACTGCTCATTTAGAAACCTGTCAGCATGGCTCAGGGAAAGCTGTCAGGTGAAATGGCCTTCAATGATCATGGGCCCTGTAGCCAGGCAGACACCTAATAGTTGTATGTGGCTGTAGTCCTCTGTGCTGAATGGTCATTTTATTGACCGTTATTTCAGAACCTTTTTACTTATAGTACACATCTGTGTCTTACATTTTAAAACGGGGGGAATGCAAAAGTGTCTGCGTATTACAGTTACATGTTACATGCACAGATATATCATCTATATTCAAGCATGTAAAGTGTTTATTAACATGCACGGTGGGGTTAAGTTGTTTTTTGTCATTGAGAATGTAATTGTATGGCCAGGTTAAAGGCCTACACCAGAAGATCAGTTTATTGTACTCATAATTACACACTGCGTGATAGGAGCTCAGATAAAGTTGCCATTAGTTTAAGCTCCCTAGCACCATCTAGTGGTGGTGTCACGGTTTGTTAGTGTTGCTCTTTCTGGTGTCAGTGCTGCATGTTGCTACATCCTTGCAAATTTTTGAGCTGCACATAATAGGATACACGCTGTAATAGATAATACACACTACGTGGTTGCATGACACTGCATGACACTCCATGACCAGTTCCTCACATTTGTTTATAATGTGAGATTTCACCCTTTATGATACGTAAGTAGCCATGGTCCAGTTTGCCCTGCCAATAACTGCAGCAACAGTGTGACTAGTACGCATATTTTAAATACAGGCATTTGTGATTCAAATATCTGTCCCTTGTGTTGCTGCTGAATTTGACCATGACACTGTGTAAAGTGTAAAAAAGAAAGAAAGAAATCAGATAAAGAGCTACAACTAACAATTTCATTTTTTTCTTCAGAAATTACTTATTTGTTTACTCATCTGCAATATGTCACACAATACTGAAAAAGGCCTGTCACAATTTCCTATATTGTTAGGTGTCTTCTTTACATTGCTTTTTTTGCGTGTGTTTTCTCCACAACCCAAAGATATGTAGTTTATTATCACATAGCACATTTAGAGCAACAACTCCCCACAAACGAGAAGGTGGAACAAGGGAATGTTTGACCCTTTTGTGTGGAGAGAATAACAATAAATCAATTGTCTAGATGAATTTTCTGTTGATCAACTAATCCATTACTTGTTTGATCTCTATAGCGGTATTTCTATGATAGTAGCAGGTACTTAACATTTGTATTTAGAAGAATAGACACCCCCTGAGCAAAATCCTATAAAAAATAGATTTTATAAAACAGGTTGAGAATTTGGCTTCTGAATTTACAGAAAATCCATCAGTGGTAGCAGATGTGGGATAATTTCCTACATTGTATTTACTGGTGGAGGCAGACTCCGATGTGATAATAGTTACGGGGTGACATCATTAGTTTGCGATGGAGGGTCTGAGGCTGGTGAGTGGGGCAGAGCAGAGATGGGCACTGGGCTGAGAGCTGTGTTGTACATGTGGTCATGCTGTCTGACTCCACACTGCTGCTGGGTAAGTGGTCGCACAAGTCTCTTATTACAGATTTTTCTCTGTAAGATGCATAAAGCCTCTTATACACTACTGAATTTATGCAGTTACCATATACGGTACATGGTCTATATCCTTGACGTTCCACTTCTGGGATTGATCTCTTGCAGCAGGAAATTTCGCCGGATTCATGTATTTTTCATTTCCTTCCGCTTTCTTTGTGTCGGAATTTTAAATTCGGTGGATTTACGAGGACTGTTGCTGACTGCTCTTCAGATCGCTGCATGTGATATTGAGACAGCAAGCTAGACTATCTGTCCAATCTGAGTTTTCTCTTGGATGACTATTTTGCGGTGGCTCTGTGCGGAGTTTAGCAACACCCATGACGATTCTGATTGGTTTAAAGAAATGCCATTAAACCAGAGCACGTTTTCCTTTCATCCGCGAATGCTATGTGGAGTAGCCAGACCCTCCTTCAGAATGCTTTGGAGGAGGGTTTGGCAAAGCGAGACTACCATGTACAGTACAGTATGCTGTATGTACTTTAGCTGCATCCTATTTCATCTCCTTTGTGTGTTGTTAGCTGGTTGAGTTTGTAGCTGGGGCTGCACACAGATTGATGATGTCAGCAGAGGAGGGGAAGTGATGAGCATCGATGACTCACTTCCCAGACGTTTGGTATAAGGAGGAATATTAGGGGAACTTGGAAGTAGTCATAAGATGATGGAACATTTATAATTTACCCACCACAATCTTTGGCCCCATCCCAAAGTCCGGACTCACAGACTTTGGTGCGCATTCTCGCGAAATTTGTAAGTTGGTTGTCACAATGTCAAATTTCAAAGAGAACGTGAGGGTTTGAGTAAATGTTTACAGAGCCCTTTCCGGGAGTCTGCATCGATGCAGACTTTACCAAAGGAAATTATCCACAGTTTAAAGTGTTGTGATGTTTACCGCAGAGACCCTAGGAAAATCCAGAAATTACAAAGGTAAACACCACGACCCTTGACTAAGACCATGGAATGGACCAGCTTGGAAAAAAAAAATTGTAATCAGCCGGCCATATCCTGTGCCTTGGCCGTGGGGAAAGCAACAAACTTAAAATGAAAATTCCCCAACTGGCAAGTGTCAGCAACATCTTTTGTATCTTAAACGTTGCCAAGGTAACGTGATCCTATGACGCGGCGTCCCAATCCCATTTATACCTATCTGAGCCCATGTGGCCTCACACACTCACTCACTTAACACCTGAGATCAATTAAGTTTGAGAGTCTTTAGTCCTTAGTCCTCAGGGCTCACTTTGGGCTTGGGCCTTTGTGTTCTGTTGGAAATTGAAAACCTCATAGCTGACTTGCATTTAGCACAGCACTTCAAAGAGAAGTTAATAAGATTTACCTGTAGGGGGCATATGTGGACAGGGATTCAGCTTTTCTAAGGCCCTCTGTCACAGTTTGCTCGAGGGTTAGCTCTCTAAAGTGTGTCTGGGGTTGCCTGCTGTGGCTTTATTAAGGGTTCCCGTTCACTGGCACCATATAACAGAGACCTGTTTAAGTTGGAAGTGTTTTGCATGAGTGTGACTCGAAGTGAGATTTAAACAAACAATTACTTGACAGTTGTGATTCTTGCGTTTTGGCTACACTGTGTTGACAAAGTGGTTGATGTTTGTACAATCTCAGTTCACTGGAGGAGCCACACCTGTCTTTCCTCTCTTCTCTCATGCATGTCCAATCTATCTATTTATAGTTTTCTCTTTAACGTGATCGTGCACTTGGGCCCATTCCAATCTGGCTGCATCACATCTCATACTTTGTCATCGCCACTTTCCCTCTAGCTATCTCGTTCTGTTTTTAAAGGAGATGCTGTGGAATAGCAACACCATATGCCCTCAATTTTTATGTCTCATCTTTCCTTCTACTGTACATTTGTTTCCACTGCCTCTCCCTTCTGGCTGTGACAATTCACTGTCTTGCCCTGCAACTGAATTAGGCTAGAGCGATAGAGCACCGCAGAACATATATCAACCTCCTCTCTCTCCCTCCCGCTCTGTATCAGAGACCTCCCATTCTCTCTCTCTCTCTCTCTCTCTCTCTCTCTCCCCGACTGTGTTCCACACTCCCTCTCTCCACCCAGTTTCTCCTTGACGGTGAGTCCTATAGCGCTAAGTACAGAGAGCAGCACTGCTGACGCATATTATCCTACCTGCCCGTACCTGCAGAAATAGGCGATGAGAGAAACATTTTCTCTCTGTTCCCTGTTTCTCCTGTGGATGTGACTTCCCCACCACAGTGTTCCCTCCTGTTTCCTCTGTTTGGCACTACGTTAGTTGCCCTCTGGTTTTTCTTATGGAATTCGTATGACTACAGCAGCTTTTCTTTCGCCACCAGCTGTCCTGCACCATTTTTCCTCGCAGCTTTTTGCCAGAGGGTAGCACAGTATCGGGCACCATGAAAATGTGTTCTCGTTGGATGGATGGATGGATGGATTTTTTATAACTTTTAACCCGGGCCCTGTTTCAGAGGAAACCCATCATCGACAGCTCTGGGACAGCTTGGAGTCAGGTTGGCTCTAATTGAGGCTCGGATCAGGACAGAGACGCAGAGGTGTCACAGAGAATTGTTAAAAAAGAAATCAAATTTCATACACAGTATATTTAGCACAGTGGACCTATGTGATAGAAATAGATAACTGAATGTTATGCCATAAACAGTATGATGAGGATGTGATTCTATTATTATTGTCCCTTCTGTAGTTTGTACTTTGTGTGCTTGAATCCAGAAAAACATGGCTGAGAAACCTGTTGGTAGATAGCGAAGCGGTTTTTCTAGTAGTATCATGCATAACAAATGGTAAATGCTGGCCTTCCATAACCGTTTATGTGCCCACTTGTGTGCCATATCATAGATAGCATATCGCGTGTGCGTCAAACTAGGCATTAGAAAGCTTCACAAATCCGTTTAGGCCGACAGGCTGGAGCCTTGAGGGTGATGAGTTGAAACAGAGTCAAGACGGCTCCAGTGGGACTGCACTGCAGAAAGGACATTTAGAAGTGAAACTGAGGAGAGGCTCAGTGCGTGCCGGTCAGGGACTGACTGGGGTTATCCGTGCTGCAGTGCCGTAAGTGGCAGACGCCATCAACATTCCCACATTGGACCGGCTGAGCTGTGTTGTTGTCCTCTCTGTCGACTTACTCACTGCTGCTGTATTGAACCCAGCAACACACACCAGTGAATACCTACGACACTGTCCCTGGACTGTCTTCCACCTCTCCAGTATAACAAGGCTCTAATGACTCCCTGCTGCCGTGATAACAAGGCTCACAGCTCAGTTCCCAGACTCTATTCTGACGCACCAGGCCTAGCCAGCAGTGGGTTGTGATGGAGTACCTGGGGGACAAGCTGTCAGTGGCCCACTCTCAGATGTCAGGATGGGTGGGAAATGTCCGTCGCTCCCTTCACGGGGCACTCAGCTTTTTATCTGGGGAGAGGGGCGACCGGGGAGAAGACGGGACTGGGGACTTCAAGAGAACCAACTCCCTGCGCTCCCTGGCCTCCAGAAGCAGGGAGTCCATCCGCAGGTTCTCGCTGCGGAGCCAGCAACGTCTGTCCTTGCGCAGGCGCACCGCACCCAACACCCCCACTGCTGTAAGACAGACCACACACATTTTCAAAATACAAATACACACCAGGAGAGCACCAGTGCCACATTTAACAAATGATACCAATCACACAGTGTTTGCCAGGCACCAATGTGATTCATTACTTCAATAATATGCTCATCATCAGCAGTATTACTTTAACATCTGTTAAAGTTTAATATAACACAAGTGGAATTCAAGTAATTTTTTGCAGCAATGTCCATGCGGTTCTGTAATGTCACCGTGGTAACAGCTGCTCCATCGTCAACTATTTGGTCTCTAGCCAAACATGTCAATTACTTATCCAGCTGCCTCCCTGATCTCGTCTTTCTCTTTCTATGCTTTTAGCACTTCTCCATCTTTTATATTTCCCTTGGCTTGGCACAATGTAAACCATTCTTTGTCCATCTATCTTTGTTTAGCAAAGCTGCTGTTACACTGGTTCTTCAGGTCATCATGTTGTCTACCATTTCTGTTTTTAGTGATAACATTAGGCTTACAAAAGAAGAAAAGTAGCCTTAGGAAAAGTTATACTATAGTAGTACTGCCACAAATGTAGTAGTATTGCCAAAAAACTAAACTTCTGACATCTAACCAGCTTTGTGCTCAGTAAAAGAACAGACTTAGAAATCCATGTAGGGATAGGATACATTGCAGTGAAGTTGTTCCTATCTTAAGGTTACGCCTGTTTGTTTTTTACTACCATCCAACACCTCATGAGTCACAACTCCAAAAGATAAGAAGTGTTTTTATGACGTGTGTGTGGCTGTTAGCTGTCCTGGCATGTCTTCAAATTAGTCACCAACTGTGGTTGTGGTCTCTATAAAGCCGCCCCTCCCCTTTCTCCCTGAGCTCAAAACTGTTAGAACGAGTTTGTATGTTCAGAAATGGAGACTAAGTGGAAAACGTTTCTGGTGTCTGAACTATTATGTGGCCTATGACATACTAGTGGCAACTGCAGCATACCTGCCACATGCACAGATGCATACAGAGAGAGATCCGAACGGACTTTCCTGTGGTTCTCTTGTGTGTGACCAAAGTCATGCATTTGGTATTGAGTGGCTTTTAATAGCTTTGACTGTCATTATAGCAGATAGTGGAAGACTTGGTGTGGAGGTGTGTATGACAAATGACTAATGGTTTTATTTGTGTACTTTTGGCTTTAGTCTTTACCATGCAGTGACAGCAACACTTGAAATTTAGCCAATAGATTCAGTATCCAGTCAACCAGTGTACTTTTCCATTCTTACTATTTTGAATGCTTTTTCATCTTGGGTGTTTCTTGTTGCCTTAACAAATCTCGCCGTGAACAGTTGAATTGGCTCTCCATCATAGTTTCCCATATGGCTGTACAAGTGTGTAAATGAAGTCAGGTTTAAAGTCTCTAAAGTTTAGAACTGTTTTGCTTTGTATTATTTTTATATATACAATTTGTATATATATATATAAAAATTGACTTTAAAATGACCTGCCTGGTGTCTTGAGTGGTGGATACAAGCAGTAAGAGTATGGAAACCATCAGTAAAAGTAAGTCAGCAGGTATTAAAAGCTTATACAATTACATTTAAACAAATATATTAAATCATACATGCAAAAAGCATATTAACTTAAACTTGATTAACCCACCAAGAGAACATAAAATAGATAAAACATATAAATGTGCTCGGACAGGTTAAAATTTTTTGCCCGTAATTTAGTGACTTTTAAATTAATGAATACAAAGTTTTTTGATTTGCACATGACAAAGAGCATTGTCAACCTAAACCAATCAGAGCTGTTTGTTTCATTTTGGACCACTGTGAACTGATGCCAAGACAAAACCACCAGTAAAAAGTATGTGAGCCTTACTAAAATGTATGACAAAAAAAACTTATGTCAGGGTAACTGTGTAACCCTACTATATAAATTACATTATAACTATGTATGGAAATGCACCAGCTAATAGCCCTGTATGTGTGAGATGGACTACAGATTGGAGATCTAGATGGTGTAGACACAAAAATTGTACTCAAACAAAAGTCATATTGGCAACAACCAGAAAACAAAAACCAGGCGGAAAGAATAGAGTAATCCTTTAAGTCAAGTCCAGTGCTCTCTGAGTGAAATTGTTAAGCCAAGTCAGGTCTTTACATTCTTTCCCTCTGTTCTTACCAGAAGCTATGTGCAGGATTGAGCCCTGAGTATGTATGAACCACTTATGTAATGAAAGAATAACACCGTACTGTTGGGTTTCCCAGCAGAGTTTGTCTTAATGTAACCCCTTTGGCCCATTTGCCATGCAACTAGAATGCCCATTTGTTGACACAAGTTTAATTCTCCTGCGAGCAGTTTTTGAATATCTATAGGATATGGATATTGATTACTGATGTGTGCGAGAGTGCACACAAAGCATATTTTCCCACTCCACCCGAGACACGTTGATAAGAGCAGAGAATGGGGAGTGGTGGCATACATCAAAAGTATTGTTGTGGTTGAAAGTATTTTCACGGCTGTTAATGGTCTCAGTATTTGAGATGGTCATGTCAGATCCCGTTTACAATAACTTGGGTAAGCTTCTACCACGATCGTGAGCCAGGTTGCACCTTGCAAGACTGTTAGGTGCTCTCTCTACAAATGAGCCCTTCCCTTTTACACCAATGCACTTACTGACTTTCCATTTTAACTGTTGAGGTTAGAGCAATCCACAGACCGCTGTTTCTCCATCCTGTGTGAGTGTGTTGTTTGAGCTATGGGTGGCACCCTGCGATTAGGGTGTTATCAAGTAGTAGTTTCCAAGGCCTTGTTTCCAGCCCCTTCCCTCCTCAGATTGTCAGTCAGCCCTATTTAGTGATTAGCCCTTTCTCTCCTTCATCCTTCCATTCATCCGCTCTTTGTTACGTTGTTTTCCCTGACACACCCTTCCTGTCTCAGGCAAGCTGGCTATTGCTAATGTTATTAAGGAAAAGCCTTCCTCCTGACAGCTATAAATCAGTGCTACGGGACCTGTTGGTTCAGTAGGCCTCCTTACTGAGAACCATATTCTTCATGCATGTGGTTGATAGCACCTGTGAGCATCCATTCAGCAGAGCAATTGAGTAATCTCAGTGCTTAAGAGTTTTTTGTTGTTATTGTTTGGCCAATAAACCTGTCTAACCGTGTTTTGTCTGTAGATAAATGCAGACTGCACCAAAAGAGTCCAATTCAGTGCTGAGGTTGTTAAGTCCCTGTTTTACTGAATAATAAATGGTTTGAGATTATGAAAGAGCCGCTAGAAAGGCTTTACAACTTGTGCTTTGAGAAATCTGCCATAAGCCTTTTCTTTTAGCTGCTGTGTGTTATGGCGACTCTTTTCAACATGTTACAGCAAAGACAATGTTTGTCCTGTATGCTGATTGGGGAGGGTGTGTTCCGGGTGTGTTTAGGTTGAGTAATACACTCTCACACATTATATTGTATCTTTTTATCACCAGAATTTTAAGAGAGTTCTGGTTTTAAGATTTTTTTCTTTTTAGCATTTGGACAACAGTGATGTAAAGTGTACAGCGCCAGGTAGAAGAGAGAGAAGTTCAAAAGTCATTAAAAAAGCATTAATGTCATAGTTAACTCGCAATTAATCACACATTTTTATCTAATCTAAATGTCCCTTGATTTATTTTTGTCCCATAATTTTTTTTTCTCATGTTAATGTCCTTATCAACATGAAAAAGTGGATTGGCTTGCTTTGTTTAAATGTTTTTTAATTAAAACACCATTGGCATATAGTCTACTGTAGTGTTCAAATTCACACTATAATTCTCACTTGGAGCAGTCATTCACACTTCAACAAATCTCTCACACAATGTAACAATTTCAATTAATAAAAGGGTGAAAAAATACTTTGAGGGGGCGGAGAATTGGCATCAGCTGTGTGCTCGGCCATCAAGTGGTGTTTCAGACTGGACGTACAGTGATGATGGCTCAGTTTGCAATGACAAAACACACAGATCACTTTGGTCTTGTCAATGAAACCTTTTTGCAACTTTTAAAAAGTAAATGGGCTTGCGTTAACGGCGTTAATAACGTGTATTACTCACAGCACTACGTAAACGTCAAGCATCTTTTATTGTATATCGAATGTATTGTATTATTGCATGTCTCATATACTCTTCTCACTTACAGCTTGATCGGCATAAAGACACCAAAAAGTCAGAAAAAAAATTTATTTTAACTTAGCCATCACAGAAAGAACGACAAATAAAACAAAAACTTGGGAGAAGAAACGTGGCAACAATTTTGAAAAAAAGCCACAAAATCTACTTTGGCTAAAGTCTATTATCTACCTAAATTGAAATGCTGGCCGGATTGAATCTGCGAGGGGCCGGAGTTGGCCCGCGGGCCTTGAGTTTGACACGTGTTCTAGACCTTTCCGACATCGGCATCGAGGGGGCCGCACCCGGCAATTTCTTTCCAAAACTGATAATCCAACAAGCTAATCCACTCCCCACAGCAATTGGCCTCGTGTGCGGATGTGAGAAGGTTGGCAGTGTTTGAACCTCTCCTCTTAACAATGTCTGCCACTTTTTATAAGTACAGCCATGAGCAACACTATGAATGTCTTTCAGGAGAGACTGTCAGCGGAGACTGTTGGTTAGACTGTGGCCGCTTGGAACTGCTATAAACATGTTTTCCCTCCAACATGTCGCAAGATCTAGTTCTTTTCAAGGGTACCCTGCCCCAAGACGATCCAATAATACATTCATTTAAAGCATATCAAGTCCTTTTAGCATGTAATTTAGCCACAGTACATTTACATATACTTCTGAGCCACAATCCATTATACATATCATTAATGAAAGGCTCATCAAGTCTGCTGCTGTTTGATCCACACCCATGCAATATATGTGTTATTGATCTATTGCTTTTGTTAATACTGTAATGAATAAATCACACATTAATGTTTCTATAGTTCAGACTTACTATCGTCCATCTCTCTTTCGCCTGTTCTTTGAGAAAGACCTACTCATCTAGCTAAATTAGCATTTAATTTACCCCGACATCCCTAGATAAGTGGAGTGTATGTGCACGTGTTTTTGCACGTTCAACCTACAGTCTGGTTGTTCGTTGTCTGTAGTAGCAGGACTCTGAAGTGTGTGTATTCAAGCGTAAGTGGTGTGACCCTGTGATGTCAACGTCAAAAGTGTGAGTGCTATAAATCCTTGAAGAGGATGAACTTGAGAACAAGTGCTTCCTTTGATGCAGGGAGCGGTGCTGAAGGCCTTTCTCACTCTTCTCTGTTTTCTTTTTTTCTGTAAGGAAAGGCTTAGCTGATGAATGACCCGCTGTTCTTTTTTTGTCCACTCTCTTAAGCTGTCTCATTCTCCCACAATCCAAAATATATAACTCTCACACTACCACAAACATTTATATCCCATTGTCTCTCTTGTGCTATTTTTTTTATTTTTATTTTTTTAAATACTCTTGTATGTCTGCCCTCACATACACAAAGAAAACAAGGAAGAATGAGAACTCTGATCCACTGTCACTGCTCACACAAACATCACTAGTAAACTGCTCTCCGAGTCTATGAACCTGGGCAATTACAGAGCCAGGTGTATCAAGTTTCTCTGTCCACCCCTCAGGCAATATCTCAGGACAGAATCATTTGCTATTGTTTTTTTTTCTTTTCCTATATAGGCCAGGGTTATCAGTTCATGAGCAGTTCTGTGAGCCTTGTGTGCTTTTGAGACAGTATGTCCTCTGTACCAGCCTCATTAAAAGAGGCATGGTTCAGTAGACAGCAAACACACACTCACCCACCCATCCATCTTGTTTTTTTTTTTGTCCCCACTCCGGTTCTGTCTCCATTAACTCATCCCTTCACCTTTTCATTACTGTGCCACGGCTGGCTGCTCAAGCTCGACAGGATGCAGATCCATTAGCGACACTGTTAGCTCTTCAGCAGCACTCACACGTTATTATGGATCCCTAGTAACTTCTAGGTGAGTCCCGCCCTACAAAGCAGCGTGATTGGTTAGGGTTAGGCCTTGACCTCAAGTGGTTAAGGTTAGGATAGCAGATTGGTAAGGGGATAGGACCTGAAGATATCGGGTTACATTACCTCGCGTAAGCATGGACACCTGACCAGTAGTGTGTGAATGCTATTGAAGGGCGGGTCTTGCCTAGAAGTTGCGTGGGTTCCATAATAACGCAGCATTGATTAATTAACTACTGTGTTAAACATTTGAATATATCTTTTTCATTTATTTCACAGTTCAAGGTGTTGATTTGTTAAAACTGTTTACTGTTTTTTTAATTCAATAAGTGCGACATCTTTCCAAAAGAACGATGAGTAATGCGTTAAATATTCACAATTTCATTAGTGACCCAAAAAATGGTGATTATTTGTTTACCAAGCTTATACTATAGAGTTCAGGTGTCAATCAAGAGCTGCTGTTGGTGTCTCTCAAGCCAGGGGCGGGGCTAGAAGGGGGGCACGGGGGAGCACCCGATCTCCCAAAATATGATTAATGACACACACACACACACACATATCCCAGGCCCCCCTACTGATAATTGGTCCCCCTTGCCCCCATTGCCACCCCACTTAAAAATCCTGGAATCACCCCTGTCTCAAGCTGAGTTATATAACTCATTTGATTTCTCCTCATTCATTAATGATTGTTCTCCACCTGTTGCTTCCAGGAGCAGCAAAAACAAAGTGTTGGTGGTGAAGAGGAGGAGAAGGACTCGGGAACACCGGTCCGGGACACCGATAGTCAGTATGGGACCTGGGAGACAGGACTGCGCACAGATGACAGGTAAAGCTGCTGTTGGCATGCCTTTTTTAATTATGTTTAGTGTGTTTACAAGTAAACAAGTCAATGTTCTACTCTAACATAATTGTCCACTGCATTGCAAAAAGAATACCACTAGGGTAAGCACCGTAGGTGACAATTGAAAAGTGATATATCTATCTAAGTTAAAAAAGAAAAACTGGTTAACTGGACTTTATTTGAACTTGACTGAAGGCCTGTGCCACTAAGATTCTACTGGATTTAAAATTCCTAGTAATCATTTGTTTAAATATGTTCAAATACAGGATTTTGTTCATTCTGAGAACCAATCATATCACCACTGGCTTCAAATAGTATTTTTAAGAACTGGTAACACCCAATCCCCATGCTAAAAAGACAATCTCAAAAGTATACAGTAAATTGCTCAAGTCATCAAGAGTCCTCACAGTATAAGAGAATGGCCCGGATTAAAGATTTTCAGAAAGTCATTACAGAGCTAGAATGGGAAAAGGCATGTTGTCAAGCACAGACTATGACTATTAGACTTAGACTTCTCTTTATTAATCCTTTTGGGATGACTCCCGCAAGGAAATTGTAATTTCCAGCATCTGTTTTTAGCAAGAATAATACAGTATAGAGAGAAAAAGAGGAAGACAGTATAAAGATAACAGTTAAAATGTAATGTTATTATTATTATTATAATAATAATAATAATAAAAATAAAAACCTGTGTGTGTCCAGGTATTTATGTGAGTCCATGTGTATATGTGTATGTATTGTCCTCTCTGCCCTATTTCCTCCTCCCCCCAAGTGAGGAGTTGTACAGTCTAATGGCATGAGGGACAAAGGAGTCCTTGAGCCTGCTGGTCCGACACTTGGGTAGTAGCAGACTTCCACTGAACAGGCTCCTCTGGTTGCTGATGACGGTGTGCAGGGGGGGGGGGGGGGGG
>NC_048411.1:19087216-19165370 GCF_013103735.1 Etheostoma cragini
CCCCCCCCCCCCCCCCCCCCCCCAGCACACCACAGTGTAGAAAAGGACACTGGGGACCACAGACTGTCAAAACATCCACAGCAGTTTTCAGCAGACCGCAGTCTCCTCAGGAAGTACAGCCTGCTCTGTGTCTTCCTGTACAGGTGGTATTAAAGGTCCCATGGCATGAAAATGTCATGCCATGAGGTTTTTTAACATTAATATGAGTTCCCCCAGCCTGCCTATGGTCGCCCAGTGGTTAGAAATGGCGATAGGTGTAAACCGAGCCCTGGATATCCAGCTCTGCCTTAAAAAATGAAAGCTCAGATGGGCCGATCTGGAATATTGCTCCTTATGTCACACGGAGAAAGGTTACCTCCCCATTCTGTGCTTTGCCCACCCAGAGAATTTGGCCCACCCATGAGAAAGAGACATCATGGCTTTCAACTGAGTGAAAAAGTGAAAGTGGGAGTTGGTCAAGGCCATACCCCCAGGAAATCTCATTGTGGGACTGGCTTTAGGGGCTGTAATTCTGCACTATTGCTGAATTTTAAGAAAGAGACTTCAGACATGGTATTAGGGGACACAATGTCATGGGACCTTTAATAGTAGATTGAGGTTAATTCAACAAAACTGGCTCATAAAAACATACATAACTTCCAAAACACTCCACAAGTTTAACCCTGACATTCTGGACACTTGTATGACAAAGAAAGGAACTTTGTTTCATTGCATCTGGAACTTTTTGAACTTCTTAAACTGATATTCAAGAATTTTGGAATTGCATAATTGAGATCATTTCCCACTTATCCCGGAGGCATTATCCCTTAGGACTTATAAAAACAAACTGGTCAACCTCTGCTAACTACACACAAAATGTCTTATTGCTAGACAGTGGAAAAGTGTTTGTTGTCCATCTGTGACCCTATGGCACCCTATATCTTCTGCCTGATGGCAGTACCTCATACACTTGAAAGAGTGGATGTAGGCCTTCACCACAAATTGCTTGTCCTTTCCTCGCCACCCTGGATTTGCAGATTGTGATAATTGAAAACACCACGGTTATTTTATCTTTTAATAATTCAAAAAAATCCCCCAGGAAAAAAGACTAAAAATCCAACCTTGAATGAATCTGTACCACAGCAAGCCATTGTTGTAGCAGGATAAATAATCATTTATATTTTTGTAGCTACGGGGCTAGTGTTGATCATGATAAGAATTTAAAACAACTCCAGCTCTACACTACCCTGTATCACAGAGTGCTCATCTGTGTCACTTATGTGTCAGTCACTAAACTCCTGTGATCAGAAAATAATATCACAACATTAACCAAACACCAATGAGAATGGAAAATCATTCTATTCAAATTTGTAAAATAAAAAAGTTCAATTGTAGTCTACTATGTACATTTATATGAATTGCTTGTGTTTAGACTTGCAGTTTGTTTAATAGGTGCGTCAGCTAAATCGTAGTCAACAAAAGGAAAGATATGACTCACACTCTAACTCTGATTGCAAGTGAGGTTATAGCAACCACACAGCTGTTTTCAGAGTGGTTTCCTTACACCCCCAACACTTTCTTTCAGCCTCACTCCTGCCACTCCCACTTCCGAAAGCAATCTCAGCCCTTCACCAAGAAAGCCCACGCCCCCACACACGCCAGGTGATCACTCCTCACAGTTTGATACTGACGTTCTGGACAGTCTCCCTCCCTCGTCACCGTTTGAGAGCCAGCAACTCCCTTTCCCCGAGGTAAGTGTTATCAGAGTTAACCACGTCTCACTTCTTTTGATAGCACATAATTAGATGTTTGCATGTTCTAGCAACAAATGTGTGTTGCGACTGCATCGACAACCTTGCTTATACCAATATGATTACATGTTGGCTGATGTATTTCTCTGGTGTCTGGATGTCCAGACTCCAACCACTCTGTTAGACACCAGCGCTCTTCGCTCCAGGGCCCATCTGGTGAAGAAACGAGCCCCGCGCACACGGCCGTCCAGGGCTGCTCGTCAGACCGCGGCGCTGTCCGAGGGAGAGGGAGGAACCACGGAGGACTGGCTTTACAGAGACTCCACAGGTTAGCATCAAAGAGCCGCTAACATCTCGATTGGTTCTATTCCATCAGATGAGCTCCTTCGTTAGTATACACTAAACGGGTGAATGTGAAAAGAACTCAGAAGTTTAATTGTGCACTTTTAATCTGTGAGAAATGGGAGGACAAAATATCAAACTGTACCCGCTACAGTTAGGAAACAAAAAAAAGTGATCTATGTAGTCTCCTTCGGATCTGCAACAGGGAATTCACACATTCATATTCTGCCGTATTAATCATTGAAACTCCATCTTCTCATGCTTCAGTCAAGCAGATCTACATCGCTAATTGTACAAAATGCAGCCGCCAGACTATTAACCAGAACAAGTTGTCAGTCTTGTATCACACAAATCTTTGCATCCTACCATTGCTTCTTGTGAAATTCCAAAAACAATACAAAATCCTGTTGATTACCTACAAAGCATTACATGTTATTTAAAAGTTCCATATAAATAAAGTTTCACTTACTTGACCCCATCTCATAACTCTTTTTAAAGATCAGTACTGTATAATCACATGTGACAATAAAACGTGTTCTCCCTGTGACAGAGGCGAAGGCTGAAATTAAGGACGAAGACTCTGACTCTGAGGAACGGGTCAGAGGAGCTGACGCCAGCCCAGCTGTTTACTCTCAGCCACAGAGGATCGCCATGTTCCCTGGGATGGACCCTTCAGCTTTAAAGGTGAGCCTCACTGAATTTTTCATGATATATTCACCAAATGTGCATGTTATCCAGTTTTGTCTAAAGCTTCGTATCAGTTTCTGCTTAATGTAGTATGTTAATGTATTTATAAAGACTAATTCTTGTTTTGCCCTCTTGTCATGTATGGTATTCATGCAGTGAAGTGTGATTTAAGTTCTTAAATGTGTCCCATTCCTGTTGTCAGGCCCAGCTGAAGAAGAGGAGCGACTCAGACAATCACATCAATGGGCCTACTCCTCCTTCCCAGCTTTCTCGCTCTCCCAAGTCCCCCTTTCTTCCCAGGGCAGCGCGTGTACTGCCTCCACCTGGCGGGAAAGAGAACGGGTAAGCTCCACTAGTTCATGAGAATTTTTCTTCTGTGAGACACGAACTTGTTGGTGCATTGTTGAGCTCTTTGTCCCTGCATTCACTCTGCAATGTGTGTCTTATCTGTGTAGTGAGGAGGACTCACCCCAGTGGTTAAAAGAGCTCAAGTCCAAGAAGCGCTTGAGTCAGTATGAAAATGACAGCTAGGAAATGAATGAGGTGAGCTGATTTTGGAAAGTTCTCTTCATCTCAAACTGTGTTTATTTTACAACAAAAAAGACAACACAATTATTTCATTTGTGACCCCTGTTATCCTATCACGCTCCCTTCTAGGTTGCCTTAACAGAAGAATCTATACGAAACAGAAGCCTTAACGTTCGACCCAGAGAGTAGGAGAGGTGAATCTACAGCTGCTGATGTTTTTTTATTTTTATTTCTTAATTTTGTTTGTTCTCTTCCCACCCGGGTTGATTAATGTGCATGGTGCCTTTTTATGGAGGGTCTCCGTCTTATGGGAAAAAAAGAAAGGCAAGCTAGGAGAAAAAGAACATCAGGCTGCTCTGCTTTATCCATTTCATGCTTGAACCTCTTCTGCACCAGGAGGCCCTTCACATGAACACTTTAATAGGGACCAGGAGAAGTTGAAAGAAAAGGCGATTAATGGCGACTATTTCCTGTCACGCTGCATTTCAGGAAATGGTTAACATGTGGGTGCTTCATCACACGCCGGGGGACAATCCAGCCAATCTTCCTCTTCCAGATGTTTGTGTTACGTTTTCTTCTCTCAACTCATATGTACAAGTTGGCCTTGTCTGAGTCTGACATATATGTGTCCTCAGTCAGTGGAGGTTGTTGACGGTAGTCACACAAGCATTGACATAGGATAACCTATCATACACTACTGATTGTCCTTCTTGAGACATAAAGAACAAATCCCTTCTGAGTTGATTGACAGCGAGAGTGTATATCATGTTAATAACTGTAATCAGGAGATGTTATATTTGTATTATCATTGATTTAACAGAGACAGAGAGCTAGTTTTTAAAACATTAAGATGCATCACTACAATAGACTTTGTCACACTCCACAACCCTAACAGTGTCACAGTCGCTGCATACTGTACATATGTTTTTGTCTAAATATATTTTTGTCTTTGTGGAAGGACGGGGGACTTTTGGCCAAGTGACTTTGCATCTGTCAATCATGCACACTCCTTATCAGCACAAATACACTCTTCAATCATATGTATATATATATGTATATATATAAAAACCATTAATCAGCCGGTCTTCCCTCCTTTGACAGATTGAAGAATTGTGGCTGTACACATTCATTATAAGCCATACTTTCACCTTGAAGCCTTCACACACTCCTCAATCATGTTTTGACAGTGTTTTTTTTTAAATTTCCAACGAATGTGCAATTTCCTTCGATTTTGCCCCCAATTTATGTGCATGCACAATCTTTGCTGTCGTTGCTCAAATTGACTGGCTCTGGGTGTCAGGGTGTTGGCTACCGCTACTAGTGATGATTTGTCCACTACGTTGTTTAAATTACTCTACAATCTATAAGCATTTGCACCTGCTTTTCAACTTGAACTGTAATCTTTCTCTCTCACACTGCGCTTCTATAAAGCACTTTGTCACTTGATGCACTACAGCACTGACCGCTGCCCCCTCTTTTGTTTGCCATGTCTTGTGCAATGCAAGTGAATGTGTTGACGGAGTTTTCGGAGTGATTGTCCCTGGTTTCTATGTACATGACGTTTTTACTTTGTCATCAAATGTAATGTTTTTTTTTATGTCCTTATTTGTCCTTTTTTATTTGAAAGTAAAGATGTATATTGCACTGTGTTGTTCTGGCCAGTGTCCTAAAGTGAGTACATTCTTAATAAAATTTACTTGACTTGAGCTACACATCTCTGTCTAGTGTTCTCTGGCTAAGTTTAACCCTGTGGTCATTTAAAAAAAAACTGCATTTGCTTAATTTCTCTGGGTATTTCTGTGATTGAGGAGTGTTGTGTGCACTTTTTACAACCTTAATCAAGCTTTAAAGTCAATTGAAACTACTTTAATCAAATCACTTACTGAGCCTTATTTAGTCGAGCAAGGCCCGAATAAAATTGAAGCTTAAGTTTGATAAGGCTCTAAGATGCAGGTGCTGCAGATTGGCTTCCCAATCAGACATGTGAATGGAACTATTTGAGCTTGCTGATCAATACTAACCCAAATATGTGAGAAAAGTGTGAGGAAGTTTAGTGTGGTTGAGACTGGGTGTAGTCCCAGAGTGTACACGTCTGTGTGTGTTTGTGCTGAGCGGGGCTGTTTGCTGAATCCTCTTGGCTCTCTCTGCGTGTGCCCGCACACTGCTCACTGGCAGCCAGACGGACAGGCAGGGCAGCGCGTGCCAACACAGCTGCCTATTGAGAGGCAGCGTTACGGACACAATGTGAGCGACAGACTTGCTGTATCAACAGCTCCCCCTTTTCTGCTGTTGTGGCCAGAAATAAACCATAAATACCCCCCTGTCCCTGTCCTCTAATGGCTCAACCCCACCAAACACCAAGTGGCACAGAAAAAGAGGGAAACTACCACATCCTAGCAAGCATACCCAGGTAAAAAAAAAAAAACTCACTCTGGACACAGCCGGTGTAATAAGTCCAATGCAATGGAGTTAGATGGTGCTGCATCAATTGGAGAGACAGGTTTGGATGATTTTGGTATCATCGATTGTCATGGAACCTACTTGATATCTTTTCTGTCTTATTCAATATATATAATAGAATCTTCTGTAAATTATTGCTACTTTTTTTTGGGCCAAAAATGATTACAACCCTCCTATTGGAGGGTGAGTTATAAATTGCACTTGTGACATTGAGCTTTCTGTATGCGTGCGTGCGTGCATGCCCTGGAACATGCATGTATGATGGATGGTGCTTTGCCTGTGCGTTTGCTGCTGGCCAAAAGTGGAGGAGCAGTGGATCAGGAGGATGTCGGAGCTGCAGAGTGCCCCGGAGCAGCTGGCTGCAGGGAAGAGCCAGGGTGGAGCTGGAGCCACTTATAAGGTACTGGAACAACCTGGTTTGATGAGGGAAAGGATTGCACGCCTGGAGTGGTTTAGTGCAACCACGAGTCCAACTATTGGTCAAAAATCTGTATCAGACATCTGAATATTGCAAGTAATTTTACAGTATTTTGGGAGTGTTCTTCGGAGTAATATGTCTTCTTTAAGAACAATATGAGCCACTTTTATGAAAGCATTTATCCAAACCACACCCAATGGGGACTGAGGTGAATCTGATTCCTCTTTGTATTGTTGCCATGCTGCTGAAAATCCATCTTCATGGTCCCCCTCTGTGATCCAGGTGTTGCTGTTTGAGTTTGAGAACTTCCAGGGCAGCAAGGCAGAGTTTTCATCAGATTGTAAAGATGTGACAGAAAAAGGACTGGAGAAGGTTGGATCTGTCATAGTAGAGTCAGGACCGTAAGTAATGCTCAATGTTTAATTAATGTCTAAAGAACATAAGAAAATGTTTAATATGGTGTCTGGTAAACTAAAACTCTTCTTCCTTTTCCGCTCAGCTGGGCAGGTTATGATCGGCATGGCTTCACAGGGGAGCAGTTTATTCTGGAGAAGGGCGAGTATCCACGCTGGGACACCTGGACCAACAGTCAGAACAGCTACTCCCTCTTGTCTTTAAGGCCACTCAAAGTGGTAGGTGACGAGTCTCAATACGAAACTGACAATGCACCCATAAAGCTCCAGAAATGAGCAGGGTTTTAAATATGAGCTACCCACACATAACTTTCCTACACACTATACATCATTGTTTACCTAGTCAACATCTACTGGAGACATCTAAAGAATGTATCCATGCGTCTATTTCTCCTCTATAGGACAGTGCCGAACACAAGCTACATCTGTATGAGAACCCTGGATTTACCGGTAGAAAGATGGAGATTGTTGATGATGACGTGCCCAGTTTGTGGGGCCACGGTTTTCAGGATCGTGTGGCAAGTGTTAAGGCTCTCAACGGAACGTAAGACCCTCCCTACATTCCCCTTTCATCCCTATGTCGGTTTCTTTCTAGTGTGAACCTTGTTTTTCTATTTTACCTGCCCCATCTGCCCTACCTTACTCAAAGAACTATGTATTGTCTAACAGTGTTGTGAGGTTATTGTGAGACATGCATCACGTTTTTTTATTCCTTCCAGATGGGTCGGCTACATGTATCCAGGCTACAGGGGGCGCCAGTTTATCTTTGAGAGAGGAGATTTCAAGCACTGGAACGACTGGGAGGCCCCTGCACCTCAGATCCAGTCTGTCCGACGTGTGCGGGACATGCAGTGGCACAAGCGAGGCTGTTTCACTGTCCCCGACCCAGCTCCGGCTCCCGGCCCAGGACCCGAACCCGACCCCGCCCCAGCACCTCCTGCCCCTCCTGCCACAGCTGGAGCCAGCTGAGCAGGATCCTCACACACCTCCCGCCCCCTTCCCACAGCCTCACCCCACACTGCCGACAGTGCTTGCCCTCTGCCTTAACCTGACCATGGCAAACGTTGCTTGTGCCCAAAGAAGAGTGCCATGTATACGTTTCAGTGGCGAATAAAAGTTTTTTGACCTGGAGTTGGCCCTTTTTGTCGGTGATGTCATAAGTCAAGGTGTAAAAAAAAAAATGGCTTTAACTGAAATAGTAAATATTTGGAAAAACAACTATCAGAGATGTAAAACTGACATTTATGTGGAAATAATGTAGCCTACATTTGGCAGGTTTTTTTCCTCAAGATAAACTGCAGATGTCTTTCGAATTAAATTCATTTTCAAGTCATGTTTTGCCACTTTTGCTGCCTGTGTTTTCCCATTTTAGTCAGACAGCTGAAAACCTCAACCAGCTTTAGGAGCACATATAGTGAATATGTGGATATGCATCTGCTTAACAGCAATGGAAGTGATGTCATACTTTATGTATGCTTGCTATTAAAACAGAGTGCACTGCATTCCCTTCCATTGTCGTCACTGTGCATTTGATGGTTGATGATCCTCGTGATGCACAGTCACCAAGTAAACACTGGCAACTGATAACATCTATATAACTAAAGTTGATTATGATTGTAGTTTGGATAAGTTAAATATTAGTCTTCTGATAATAATGAGCTCAGATCTGTGTTGCACAACCCAAATAGATTCCATCTGCAGACATGATTACTTTTTATGATTTTTATTATGAAGAAGATATTGATGTAATAGTCCAAAATATACATAAACATGATTAAAAACAGACAATAGACCGGCATAACATATCATTGTGTTCCTCTGTCTCCTGCATTGCTCCCCTATCCTTTAGATTTTCTCACGCCAGTAATAAATACTTGCAAAACATGCAGCTGTGAGCACATATGTAGCATACACATCTGTATGTAAACAGTGTTTTCCCTAGGTTTGTGGAAGACTTAGGTGCGTGTATTTGGCTGGGGGGTTAAGGGGTTTCCTCCCTCAAGAAAATGTTACATTTTTCACAGAAAGAATATGCAATTTCACATTCATTACCATATTTGTGTGTAAGGCTAGAGCAGATAATAAATGAATAACGCTCAAAAGGCTTAAAGACAAATATGCTCTTCCACTGGGGACAAACTAAAATAATTAGATCTGAGTCATTTAGTTACTTTTGTGCTCACATTGATTTTACATTGATTTTGCTTAGGTGGTGCCAAGTTGATTTTGGCCACCACTGCGCCTAAGCCTTATAATGGTCGGGAAAAACCCTTGGCTGCAGTATCACTTTCCTGCACTTATATCTTTGTTTTTCACTGGAGCATAACGCCGAGTTGTCATGGGCACTAACACTTGGATCCCTAATTCAGACGTACACAAACAAGTTGCACTACGACATGGAGCCAACTTTTCGCACCCTTAATTTCTTTGACAGAACTCTCTGTACACGCCCGATCTTATATATTCTTCGTCATCAGTAGATGTAAGCTCAGAATCATCAGATGACAGATGTTATAAAACAGCTCAGTTTTCTTCAAGTCTCTAGCCTCTACCTTGAGGATACAACTATATATTGATCACAAATCTTGCCTGGCATCTCAGGAAAACCACAAAGTATGAATTAATGCTCTCCCATACGGTCTACTGAAATGAAATTAATTGTACTGAAGTGAAAAAACATAAGATATCCCATTAAAATGGTTACCGCCTCTTTTAAGCAGCATCTCTTCCATCACAGAGATTTATGGCGAGTGTGTCTCAAACCCTTCTCATATAAGCACATTCCACTGTGTGACTTTTATGACAATACATGATGAAACATGATTTGAATACATCACAAATAGTTCACTGAAGCATTTCTGGCTGTGAGTTCATGAGGATTGACTGACGAAAACATTGGGAAGTTTTAGAAAATTGATGCCGATGATCCCCAGTCTCACTCAGTTATATTGGACTCTATTCATTCTCTGTCACATGGAAACTTGGAGTCTTCTTTTTACATACCTCACCTACACAAATCTTTTTGTATTTTTTCCCCAAGGTCAGTGCCAGGTCAGGTTAGCGGCCAGGGCGCTATACTAGTGTTCATTTGTTTCTTAAAGCATAACTGTTGCCAAAATGCAACTTAGGGTCTATTTGTGATTATACCCGAGTCAAACTTCCTTTTAAAAGTATGATTAGAGTGCCACTTTTAAGATTTATCGTATTTTCGTTTTGGGCCTTTTGAATGGGAGTGCTGGGGGCACTTCAATGATCGCATCAAAATGACTATTTTTATAACACTACAAACAGTACAGTATACAGTATTACCAGGAGCTATACACATGAATTTGAGCATTTAGAACATTGTTTGTGTACATAAACTCTTTTTCACTGGTAAGATGTGAGCGACCGGAAAAACCAACAGCTAAAGTGAGTCGTTCAAAAACACTCTTTTTAGTAAACTTTGTACACAAACAATGTAGACAAGCAATTCCGTCCAAATTATGCATTTAAACGAAAGTCTGACTCGGGTACATATACAAAAAGACCCTAGATTGCATTTAGCAGAGAGTTACACTTTAAGGCTGCAGCAGAGCACAGCCATGATGGGAATCAACTGAGATGTAATACTCCCACCATCAGATGTGGAAAGGGGCTTAAACTCTCTACTTCCACAGCTTACAGATAATACATCCAGTAAACAGACATTAACAAACACATACATAAACAGACACACACACAGACAGACACAAGACAGGGAACCAACCAACCACACACGCAAACAGAAGCAAACTGAAATAAAACATAAAATTGAAAAATATAAATTCACCGCATGGATCTCAAAGTCAGCCATGGGGAGCCAAGTGTCCATCATCCAAAAAAGAAGGGGCCTTTTTTTAATTACTTTTATTACTAAATATTTTCTGTTTATACGTTACCACAGACAGCGACTATATCATATTCATTTTCAACAAAAAAGACCAAAAGCAGAAAATGTAGAAAATTCATGTTATGTACTTCTTCATAACTGAAATAAATAGACAGACTGACTGACTGACATGAGGTGCATTCTGGGTTGGCCAGATAGCTCACTTGGTAAAGCGGGTGCTCATATTAGAGGTTCACTCCTCAACGCAGCGGCCTGGATTTGACTCTGACCTGCGCCCCTTTACTGCATGTCATTCCCCCTCTCTCTCCCCTTTCATGTGTTCAGCCGTCCTCAATAAATAAAGGCCTAAAACAGCCAAAAAAGAATCTTTAAAACTAAGAGTTGATGTGCACTATTTTGAGAAAACTTATAAAAATGTCTCATGATATATTTGTCTCTATCTATCTATTTAACTTTTGCTTTTGTTAAAGGAAATCACAAAAATCAATATTATCAGATCACAATACAAATGGAATTGGCACCCTTGTACTGTGAAAGACTTTAGTTTAAATGTAGTTTAAAATGTTAAATTTCAGGGAGCATGGTTGGATCACCTGGTTGGGCGTGCGTCCCATGTGCAGAGGCTCAATCCTTGTTGCAGCGGCTTCGGTTTGGTTCTCAACTGGTCTTTAGCTGCATGTCATTAAGGCAACAAAAGCCAAAAAAAGCATTTCATGCTTCCATGATTCACATCTGAAATGTCATCCTCCAAAGCTAATTGTGACTGATCTCACTGATTCCCCAAGTGAAGTGAATTGAATTGAATTGAAATATAGTGGAGCAAAAAGCTCCAGGTAGTGAAGTAAACATGTAAAGTCTCACAAAATATTCAAATTAAGTACCGGTTGTATTATGGAAAATGGCACATTAATATATACTGTAACTTGAGAAAAGCCCATGTTGACAATTGCTGCACCACAAATCCTCTCATCTGAAATCTCTACAGTATGTTGTATCTGTCCTCAGTAGTAGTGACACATGTCCAATTTGATCCAGTTGTATTTAACTTATACATATTATTTACTGTGTAAATTCTAAAATTCTTTTATAATTATATAACAGTCTAAAATATTAACATATTTACTTCAACAGAAGTCTATATTCACTTCTTTCCCCTTGCAGGATTGTTGACATGCATGTGCAGAGTCATTCAATGACAAAATTTGGCATATTGTTTGCATTAACTTTTTTCTAATTGGTCACTAAACTTTTCACTGCCAACAGAGAAAGATAACACATACTGTAAACTGGTTTGACTGAAAAACAGCAGCTTTGGAGCTTTCCAACAGCAGAGGCACGTGTTGACATGTAACATTTAATAGTGTTTTCTAGAAATTGAATATCAAATAAACCTTGTCCTTTGGAAAAATTCAGCAGTATTTGGACTGTTATTGAAATTGTTCCAAATCTCTACAGCACAGTAAAACCCATCTTTCACAATCCTTCTCTCTCTCTCTTTCTCTCTCTCTCTCTCTCTCTCATTGTAGGTGTGGGACTCTTGGCACTGTTTGTGCTGAATCATGTGGATATCGAACAATGACTGGCTGGACAAAACTGACAACTAATGAAATAACTTTGTGGGAGTGTGACACCCAGGGGTGGGGGGAGGCTAAGCGGTGACACCTCATTTCAGTCTGCTGGGCCTATGGCAGGCCGACCTGCGGGCCGGCTTGGACACTGTGGGTACTGTTGGCAGAGTTTCCACCCCTGGGCGTCCCGTATATATTGGGCTGATCGTGCCATCACAAACACACTGGCACAGACAGGTACTGGTAAGAAGTTCATGTCCGTCACAATGTTTTCTTTTGTAAAGATTACATATTTTTTTATGTATTTGTTTTCATTTTGCCTCTGTTTTATGTTTATTCTGTAGAAACTGTATTTGATGTTGCATTGCTGTTATGCTGTATTCATAAGGCTGTAAACTTAAGAAACTTACCTGTGTGTGGGTAAATAATATAAAACTAAATCTATAATGGTGGGATTAATAGCAGTTTGACCTGCTCATATTTTTGATATAACAATAGAACATTTTGTAAATCGCGTAGACATCCACAAATATTTATCGGAAACAAAGAAATTATCCATTTTCATTTCAGTTTCATCTTTGCCGATCCGTTCACTATGGCCACAGACCACCTGAAACCTGCATCCAAGCAGCAGCAGCCGGGCACCAGTGCATTTAAGGTGAGAGGAAATGCAACAGACACGCAGAGACAGACTGAGTTACAATTTTAAACTTCCTCCTTGGAGTGAACACTTGTGCGTGCCCTATTTGGATCCTTGCATCCTCCAAACATCAAGATTGCAAACAGATTTGCGCTCTTGAAATTGAGCCCAGTACCTTGGCAACACTCACCCTTTGCCCTTTTCTCCCATTGGTACAGCTGGTTATCTATGAGCAGGAAAACTTCCAGGGACGCTGCCATGAGCTGACTGGTCCCTGCAACAACCTCCAGGAAGCAGGCGTGGAGAAAGTGGGCTCCATACTGGTGCTGTGTGGACCGTAAGTGTGGGTCAGAAACAGACAAAACAGTAGACAATGGTTTAAAACCAAACACACACAGTCAGGCAGTGACACAGGGACTAGGCCCGTCAAAGGAAAATACTGAATCAGTATGGAATGGAAGGGAGGAAAATGGACAGAAAATGTGCTATTAACTTTCTTCCCTGCTTTGCCCCTACACCAATCACAACCATCCTTTTCTTTCTCCTCTGCCCGCTAAGATGGGTGGGATACGAGCAGAGCAACTGTAAGGGGGAGCAGTATGTGTTTGAGAAGGGGGAGTATCCTCGCTGGGATTCCTGGACCAACAGCAGGCGTAGTGACACCATTGTTGCATTCCGCCCGATTAAAGTGGTAAGAGAGAACACTTTTTACTGTTACCCCTGGCAAGTGTCCCACCACATGCTTCACAAATCTTCCACTGGGTTAATAATGCCCCCTCTCCTCTCTCAGGACAGCCAGGAGCACAAGATTGTCCTTTACGAAAACCCCAGCTTCGCAGGGAAGAAGATAGAAATCATAGATGACGATGTCCCCAGCTTTCATGCACATGGCTACCAGGAGAAGGTCTCCTCTGTTCGGGTTCAGAGTGGCACGTGAGTAACATCGTTCGTCCAGATGTGGAAAATAACCCTATCCTTTTACCTTTAACTGTCTCTTATCTGTTTTCCCCTCTCTGTGCTCCTGGTGCACCAGGTGGGTGGGCTATCAGTATCCAGGCTACAGAGGCTATCAGTACCTGTTTGAAAAGGGGGAGTATAAGGACAGCACTGAGTTCGGAGCCCAGATTCCTCAGATCCAGTCGGTTCGGCGCATCAGAGACATGCAGTGGCATCAGAGGGGTACTTTTCACCCCGTCAACTAAGCTTGTGACTCTTTCCTGTCATGAACCCTTACCTTGCCATGCCTTGCTCCCTTCCAGACCCAACCCCTTTGTCCTTCCATTACACCATAGTGCATTTTGATACCTACTGCAGCAGCTGCAGTAGTGACATTCTTTGAAGCAAACTAATAAATCCTTATTGCTTACATTTGACTTAGTTGTGTGTTTTACTAGGTTCACTCTCTGTCTAAGTTCTTTGCCAGACTTCTCACCAACATCTTTGAGGGACATCACAGGTGGAATAAAGTTACGTCAGTTATGTTAAATTATTTGGTCTATGACGGTATTGTATAAAAAACACATTTCAGTGGTGTTAATATTAGTTTCGTGTGCACTGTGCAACTGCAACCAATAGGTTGTGCTGCAGAGGCTAACAACTGACGTCACGTCCTGTTTTCCAGGGGAAGAAGAGCAAATGGCACATGATGAAACCTGAAACAACATGCTACTTCTTTTTTTTTTCTTTATCTGGTTGTGTAACTAACGCTAAGGTTGTTTAAAAAGAAAAGTCATATTTTAAAAGTAGTTTTACTAGTGTACTTCATCCCCACATTCTCAATTCAGACCTCGGTTTGTCGGAAACGTTGGTACGGAAATGTTAACTTATAAAAATGTGATTACTTAGCTAGCTGAACTTGGCTAGCTAGCTAACGTTAGACCTGACAACACGTATAATGTTGACCGTTTGCTCATGATATTTTTGCTATCGTTGGACTTTAATTACGTTGTCACACCGGATAGCCCACGCTAATTAACTGACGTGTGCTTTTATTATATTAATCATTTCAAACAGTTATGTGAAACGTTTAAGGGCTTGCCTGTATGAACCTAATAAGTTTGTGTAGCTGGGTCTTAAACAGAGACAACCTCACATCTAACGTAGCTTAGGTCAAACTTAAGCTGTCAGTTACCGTTAGCTAAATGAGCTTTGACGATGTTTAAAGACGTTTCATGAGTCGTTTTGTTCAACTCTTAGCTAGCTAAATTGAATTAAGCATGCCTTAGAAACATACTAGTCCACTTATGGTACCGTGTGCTTGTACAAGTTACTTACTTCTTAGATACTGTATGTTGTAACTTAGCTAGTTGGCGAGTTGGTCAAAATGTTAAACTGTAATTTGTTCCCCCATTTCTGTTGTGCAGTAGTGCATTATGGGTATCCAATAACAACACATTTAAAAAATCAAGTTAATTTAGTATGCAAGTGGAATCCTTAGTATGCTGAATTTTGTCTTTTTTCCAGCTGCATAATCAAAACTTGGTTAGAATCACTTAGTGGTGTGGATTTGGGACACTATTTTTGAGTAAATTGTGTTATCTTTATTAAAAAATAATTTATTTGTGTAATGAGGGATTTTCTGTAGCACAGACAGGCTTATTAAATTATAGAAAGATTTTGTATTACAGGGCACCTTTTTCTTAAAAAAAAAGTTTAATATTACTTTAATGGGAGAGAAAAAGTAATTGACACTAAAACCTGTGGGTCAACTGTACTAAAGCCACAACAATAGTATTGTTATCCTTTTGAAAACAACTTCTTCCAACAGCCAAGATGCCTGTCCTGTGCAGTAACTGTGTTGACAAGCGTGCTGTGCTGAAACGTCCAAAAACGGGTCATTCGCTGTGTAAGGAGTGCTTTTTCTGGGCCTTTGAGGAGGAGGTGCATCAGACGATCGTGGCAGCACAGCTCTTCAAACCTGGGGAAATAGTTGGAATTGCTGCCTCGGGTGGAAAAGACTCTACAGTGCTCGCACATATAATGAAGCTTCTAAATGAGCGATACAACTATGGCCTTGAACTTATGCTTCTCTCAGTGGATGAGGGAATCTCTGGTTACCGAGATGACTCCTTGGAGACAGTAAAGAGAAATCAGCAACAGTATGAACTGCCACTGAAGATTGTGTCATATGAGGAGCTGTACGGCTGGACTATGGATGCTATAGTGAAGCAGGTGGGACTGAAAAATAACTGCACCTTCTGTGGAGTGTTCAGAAGGCAGGCATTAGACAGAGGAGCCATCATGCTAAAAGTGGACAAGATATGTACAGGTAACTACAAATAACATCATTAAAATGTGAATGCAACTAGTTTCAACCTTGAAATTGGACCGAGCACACTTGGCCTCAATGTCAAAGAATACCTGTTTTGTTAGAATATGTTACAATGGCTGTGTGTGTTTTTTCACAGGTCACAATGCTGACGACGTGGCAGAGACAGTTTTGATGAACGTCTTGCGAGGGGACATAGCGCGTCTGCGCCGCTGCACTGCCATTTCCACAGCCAGCGAAGGTGAAGGGGTCGTGCCGCGCTGCAAGCCCCTCAAATATGCATATGAGAAAGAGATTGTTCTCTACGCGTACTTTAAGAAGTTGGACTACTTTTCCACTGAATGTATCTACTCTCCCAATGCTTATCGTGGTCATGCAAGGACATTTTTAAAGGACCTGGAGAGCGTGAGGCCTAGCTCCATAATGGATATCATCCACTCAGGGGAGAACCTGTCTGTGCGGGAGGGGGTGAAGATGCCTGTGCAGGGAACCTGCAACCGCTGTGGCTACATATCCAGCCAGGCTCTGTGCAAGTCATGTGTCCTGTTGGAGGGGCTAAACCGAGGTCTGCCGAAGCTGGGCATCGGCAAACACCACCGCCTCCATGACAAAATCCTCTCCCAGCAGCCCCTTACTGAGAAGGAGGAGAGGAAGCTGAAATCAGCAGACTTTTGACAAATATTATCACTGTTTTATTTAACATACAACCGAAGATTACTTTACATTTTAGAATACAACACATTTGATGCATAAGAAAAGATTAGTCTTATAAGTCTGTTATTTGTTTTTATTTGGCATCAATTATATTAATTATCGAAAGTTGGCATGGAACCTCTCAGACCAGTGAATCTTTATAGCATTCACTGCTAACTGTGTGTGTGTGGGTTCCACTTTTATTATACTTGTGTTGCATAATCGCTGGGAAGGATATGATGACAGTTGTAGTCACATTCCAAGGCTTTTTATGAACTCTAATTTTAATAAATACATTGTCCAGTATCCTTTTGTTTCTCCTGTTTTTCTTGATTGGGATGAGCAGGATGCAGTAATAATTAATCCTATTGAAATGTATTAGTTAAGGCTTAGAAACCAGTGAAAAGTCCACTTATTGTGTGAATACTTTTTTCACAAACAAATGATATTTCTTTATTTACAGACTCAAGGTCCAGATAAAAAAAAAAAAAAGTACACAACACATTACTAAACGGGTTCAGACTAAACACAAACATAAATACACATAGACAAACTGATCCATATAAAAATCTGAAAATATCCTTGCAATTCGTCACTTTTAATTACAGGCACATGCCTCAAAGTTTCTACCAGTTTCATTACCACGCCTATCTCCACATCGCTGCAGCTGGTAGATGAATGTGACACTGTGTGTAATTCCATCTTCTGGCCGCTAGATGTCGGTCAATACTGAGCCTCAGAGCGCGCTCTGGTAAAGTACACATGCACATACTGCAGCGCGTTCACGAGACCAATCTTGACCAACTTCCAGGGCAGCCGTGGTGAAGTTTGGAGAGGAAAATTCAGACTTCGTAAACAGTTGAGATTGAGAAGCTCACCAAACATAACACTGACACAGGCCAAAGCCAGGCAGCCACTATGGACGATTTAGGTAAGTCATAAAATTGTTTATTAAACCCTCTGTTTTCTTACAGCCCTCAGTGTGGAAGGGTGGAGGAGTTAACGATACGACGAGATGTTGGAAAGACAGTTTCGGGATCACATTAATTTGGAAATGCTTGCTATTTTCTGAACAACGTTACTTTACTGTTTGGCTGAGTGAATGTTTGTCACATTTTATCCACTTTGATTTATATAACGTTAAGCATTGTAACGTAGCGGCTGTACATCGTTAACGTTAGCCTTTACCACCACTACCTCCTTTTAAACTCTCTCAGTAGTAACGTTAATGTCTCTGATAACAACTGCCCTGCAATTTTAAAGAAACTACTTTTTTTCAATATATGTGCCAGAAGGGAGGAGATATTTGGCTGACATTTTGACACCGAGCTTTCACATTACCTTCTCAACTTTTGCCCCCCCCAGGCTATTCATTCCAGCTTTGAAGTGGTGGAGTCAACAGGCCTCTTCATTTAGACTGCTCAGTACAGCACAATGTGAGCTCAACCCTGGCCTGGTTGGCTTTGAATCTATCTCCAGTCTGATGAAGCAGACTTAACTGTTTGTGAAACTAAATTACTGACCATACAGTTTAGCCTTAATACAGGACACAGATGTGATTAGGACGATAGAAAAACTGCAAATAGTACTTTATGTAAACTACTGTATGTGACCACAGATTAGACATGTGGGAGCAATATGCTTTAATTAAAAAATGAACACTCCAAAGGAAACCTCTCATTTTACTATGGCAAAGCTGGTGTCAACACACCATTCTACAGGAGGTGAAACAGTAGTAGTAATTGGTAGATTCCTGCCCCTGCTGCTCAGATTTGATATATTATAATATATAAAATTATATAAAATTTATATATTTTATATAAATACGCAATATTATATTCAAAGTGTCGCAATAAGTATGCAATAATTAGTTTATTTGTGGAGGTCTGCGTCCCATCCGTTGGTTGTGTGACTTAGTTGTGTTTGATTTAGAGCCCGCTTGAAACGCTACAATAATCATCATTTTATTGGCCAGTTGTCGTGCCACTTGCACATGTTAGTAACAGTAAAACCCTATGGATTGCACCGTACATGTGTGCATGTTTTAACAGTGTATGTGAGAAATAGATAGACTACAAAACATAACAAATCAGAGAAGCAAAAGAAAAGTTGTGTTCTGTTGTCTTTCTTTCTTTCTTTCTTTCTTTCTTTCTTTCTTCCTTAATTGATTTTATACTGGCCATCCAGTGAAACATGTCCTGTTCTAGACATGGTCCTTATTTTTTTATTCATGTTGGACCAGTCCAAAACGCCAGTCAGTTGAAATAAACTCTATGTTGTAAGAAAACTTGTTGAATTTGTTATAAATTAATTTTGATGCGTTTTCTTGTAACTCTTGTAATTTTACATACAGTATGTTCAAAAATATTGAAATGAATAACAATATAGCAACATTCATAATCAATTTTGAAATATCGCGTTTTGTGATATCGTGCAACCTTAATTGTTTATTAACATTTAGGGTCGCAAGTCATGGGATTAAAAAGGCATAAACTAGCTTTTCTGTCTACCCACAAAAAAAAATTCAATGCCTTATTCATTTTTACAGTCAGAATTTAAAAATATAAGAGGACCATGGTCATGTTTGGTCATTTGCCAAAATTGCTGTTAGAATAGATCATGTCCCCAAGAATATTAATATTCAAATAAGTGTTAATTTTACACGACCTACTGCTGATGCTAAAGTCCTTTTCCCATGATTTGTTATGTGCTTTAGAGGCATTGTCATTTGCTTTGAACTCGTAGTTAGGGCTATGACTAACTAGTTATCATCAGACTGTTTCATTAAGTTGAATGTTTAGTCCACAAAACAATCAGAAAATAGTGAAAAATGCCAACCACAAATTGTGAAAACCCAAAGTGACGGCTTCAAATAGCTAGGTTTGCACGACTAATGGTTGAATACACAAAGATATTTAACTCAGTGATACAGTATATTTTGAGAAAAGCAGCAAATCCTCCCATTTGAACGACAGTTAATTTATGACATTTCTTATTACACAATCAATGATCAAAATTGTTTATTTTTCTGTAAATCAATGAATCAACTAATCCTTTAGCACCACTGCCTTTTATCCGCCCTATATCCAATACTAATAATGACAATCAGTGACTTTCCATGTAGTCTATTAGCTGCATCTATTTTTTGTGCCTCATTAACCAGTCACCTCTTCAGTTCATTGGCCTTTGACCTTCTGCACTGAACCTCTGAACTTCTAACTCTGGTTGTTATAGTTTTTACCAGCTGGTCAGTTTGCCATATTTGCTTATTCAGAACAAAAATCACTTATTAAGCCTCTGTCAGTTATCTGAAGGGATGCTCCCATTGATGGCATTTTGGGAATTGTTTAAGCGGAAAGTCAAAGGGCCGTATTTTGAGTTTGGCCTGATCTGAGAATATCTCCAGGGCACATTAGATGCTGTGGCTGCCACGGGCCACTGAAAGGGTTGATTGTTGTTTGAGAGGGAGGCTGAAGTCTCACTGCAGCAGCGTGAACAGAAGGCTGAAGGAGGGGGCGAGGCTGCTGAGGAATGTCAAACATCACTCTGTATCAGTGGTGCAAGGCCAAATATTCTCTGGGTCATGACTCACCTCCTTCCACTGCTCTGAGCCTCGTAGGTGCTGCCACCAGAGGGAGGGTTGTCCGCCTCAGTCCTCGAAACAGGTCTTCTGGTATTTGCAGACACTTATAGATTGTTAAAAAAAAAGGTCTTGAGCTTTAAGGTCTGGTAGCCTGACGATCGCAGAACCGTACAGTTAAATTTCTTATTGTTACGATTTAAACTTTTTTTTGTCCGCATCATGTGGCAAACCCCTCCCATATCCTCCCTAAATATGCAATAACCACTGCCAATTTTTAAATGTTTATAATGACTGTGGTTTGCTGTACTTCCAGTAAGCCTCCAGCTAACAAGCCCCCACAGGCCCTTGTCTTGAGGCCCATTTATGACTAGCAGGTCTACATGGAACTGTTTAGAAACCTGATCAGACTCCGCTCTTTCCGTCTTCTTGTGTATATTGATCTGCCCACGTTGCTAAACACTCTAGGAAGGGAATTCCCTCAGCATAGTGCGAGCACTTTTCCAGCCTGTCCCTCTGAGTCCGAAGTTTCCACAGGTTTTCTCTGATCGTGTTTTTACACTCCAAACCGGGTCGTTACCCAGATATGTCCTTTAGACCACATGTGACAAACTGTCTTTAGGTCTGTCCTGCTTCTGTTTTTCAGGTTTGTAGAGTATGGTGTTAAGCTTCTCTCTCTGTGAATTCCTCAGGACAGTGAGATTCAGGCAGCCTGACCTCACTGGGCTGATGAGGCCCTGCTCTACGTCTGCAGGTTAACAGTGAAGAAATTGGGTCGGTACCGGTACTTTCCTTTTGATTTTAAATTCCCACTAAATTGGCTGCTTGTGGATTAAAATCAATCAAATCTAGGGCTGACTCTGCAAAGTGGCCAAGGGCTCCCCAAACCCTTGTTCCCTGTGTGGCCATTTGATTAATTTCATGCACTTCCGAAGCCCCGACTTGCAAAGGGGTTCATTTAGAAATATGGTTTTAGAACCTTAAATGTTAAATTTGATATCATACTTACATAGTGCATTTTATTGTGTAATTGTTTGTTAAACCCAAACACAACAACACTGTTTAGCACTGATCAGCATCAGTATATTTATTTGAGACACTTGTGCGAGTCTTTTGTTAACACCGGAAACACTTTAACACTTAATATCATGCTGTGACATATACAGACCATAATGTAGATAGTAATAGTCACACTTGCTGACTTAGTCATCTGTACTGTGCAATATGTAAATTGGGCCATGTAAGCTGCTGTGGAAAAACTTGTCTTATTTTTTGTTACTTTCAGTTGAGCAACTAAAACACTGAAGAGAAACCAGACAGAATTGTGTGTGATAGTGTGTAGTAGCCAATCAACATAGTCACATTGTTTATTCCTGTAGTCACCTGATAAGAAAAACAGCCAAAAACAGGTACTGTTCATCGCTTAAATGTAGACGGGCTTCAAAACAGTGTGAGACCCTCTGTTCTATATTGAACACACTAAGGCCCCATGTGTATATAGGTGAGGCCGCAATGTGCGTTGAAACAGACAGAAGCACCTACTAAACATGCCTTATGTTAACACACAGCAGTCTTGTTAGATTTCCTGTAACGGCATCAGTTGATCACCCGTCAGAGGAAGGCTTTATCCTCCAAACAAGAGTAAAAGTTGGCTGTTGTAGAGGCAGCGTGGTCTTAAATGTTTACAGCGTTTGCACAGCATACCGAAAGATATTAGAAAGGTCTCAAGTGCTTTCTGTGTCCCGGTGTGTGGGCAGCACAGAGTTAGTGTTACCAGACTAGCTTTCATCACCCAATGAGAGCTGCAAGGTTAGTGCATACCGCCTCTAACCAGTGGGCTCGCCTGCTCAGCTACAGGGAAGCTCCTGACTGTAAATCAGCCTTGTTCCCGACCTCCACACCCATCCTGTTCTGGATCTGGGGAAGAGAGAGCTACATGGCTGACCTCATCGCTTAGGCAACAGACCCTGCCCCACATCCTGAGGAAACTGAGGAGAAAAACAATGAGCAGAGTCAGTGCTGGAGGCCAGCAAGCACTAGTAGTGGGCAGCTGTGGGCCTCCAGTGTGTAAATCGGCTGCCAGAACAGTGTTTCCCTATTAAATGCTCTTGGATCACATTGGTGCTTCACAGTCGCTGTGATTTTTGCTCTCGCTTCCTCTATCCATGCTGTTTCCCCACCTTTCCTGTTCCCTGGCCTTGTAACTTGGTTCAGAGAGTGGTGGTGATTACTTTCTGTGTCTGGGTAATGTAGTTGGAATCACAGTCCCTGCTGGATTCTTAGTGCATTACTCAAGCTGGGGACACCCAAGGGCATATTTGAAGACAGGGGAGCTTGATGTCTGTAAACAGGGCAGAAAACCTCACTTTTGTTTTAATAAATACTTAAATTCTGCTGGTATACAGTTTTAATATTGTACCATTAGTCTAGATTTTCTCTTCATGTCTTGCCACTAAGGCTTGAATTGGACCTCATAGCTTTATTGCTAATAACTGAAAAGTGTTCGTAGCACTGAAAGTTGAAAAAGTGTAAAGTACCAAAAGCCAGCATTAAAAGCTTGCTCAGCATTTTGGTATCTGAGTCTCACTAAGGTAACTAACTAACAAAGGTACCTAATCGGCTCTAGTATAACAAGTATAACAGAGAAGATGAGTTGTTAATAATAATAATAATAATGACAATAATAATAAATTGAATTTATATAGCGCTATTAAATCATTTAATTGATCATCACAAGAATCTGCTTAATTGTTTTTTAAAAGCAAACACGTCTTACATTCTTTGTTCCCAGCTTTCTCAAATGTTACTATTTGCTTGTTTTCTTATTCTAAAGATATTAAATATTGGGTTCCGGAATGTTGGTCGGACAGGCATGCAATTGGAATATGTCAACTTTGACTTCAGGAAAGTGTAATGTGCATATTGTACTATTTTTTTGACATTCTAAGGACCAAAAACAGTCAAGGAAATAATCAACAGGTTGGTCGTTAATGACAATAATTCTTCGTTGCAGCCGTATTTGTTACCAGCATGAAGGGGTGGCGTAGACTGACTTAATTCACTGTTCGCTGATGGCTGTTTAATGTACTGCTCTTCTATAGGATAGCTCCTGGTTTGGAGCATGGCTTGGTGTTTTCAGTCAGTGTTTGAAGGACAAGATGGCCTTTCTTTAAGGGTCTTCCTCAAACTTCCCAATTACACTCTTTAATGCACAAAAGCCTACTCACTGGCATGCAGTGTTCACACATGCATCGCCAGAGTGTGACCTCAGTGACTGGGTGTTACATCAGTCTTTAGACTTTCCCCTCTCATTTACTGGTCTGTGGGGAAGTGCTTTTATTTTGGTCCAGCGCTCTCTCGAGAGGCGTGTCATGTCTCGGATATGGGGCTGCTTGGCAGAGTATTTTTAGGTATGTTTATTTTGAAGTAATCACCCTAAGATGCTTCTTTTTTTTTTGATGGTATGCGATTACACTCATTCATCCTTTTGTCTGTGTGGGCCTGCGTGTGCTACTGTAAAAACGGACGGCCATCTGTAAACTGTAAGGCTTAAGGTTTATTTGAAAATGTCTCTCTTGGTCCATCTATTAATTTCTTTGCTGTTGGTCAATATTATCTCATTCTCTGTTTGTCTGTCCCTGGGTTCTCCCTTCCTCCCCTGCCTGTCTCACTGGCATGTCACCCTCCACTCCCTCTCCCTGGCCCCTGTCTGTCTTGTTTGATATAAATATCGTGTTGGGGTGGCCCGATGGGGTAGAGTTTCGGTGTGGGGCTGTGGCCAGTTCAGCTCTTTTGCTCCCTGGCTATAAACAGGTGAGCTGTGGACCCTGGCCATCACCACTGACCACATGTTAATAGAAAAGAATAAACAGCCCTCGTTACTCCACTTCCTGCCTGCACTGTACACTGTACTCTGTGGGAAAAAAAGGCAGGAAAAACATTATTGAAGTCTTCCTCATTCTGGAATTCAAAGCACGCTGTAGTTAGTGGAATAAGTCTTGTAATTGTCAACATATTATTTTCACTTTTTGGACTGACAGATGGGGTTTTGTACTCAAGCACCTTTCTCACCGGTTCTCTACCTAAAATCCTGCGGTATTTGAGGAATGTGTGTTGTGCTTAAGTAGATTTTATTACAGTGCAACCGTTTCCAGTTAGGACAGGTTGCATGTTAAATGATGTTTCCCTGGATTAGACGGTACCCGTCCCAGAGCCACCTTCCCATGTCCCCGCCGATTTGCTTTCTTTCTCAGAAGCGGACGGAGGAATGTGTGGAATTCTCCATGCACCTTTGCTCCCATCTGATAAACAATGCAGGACTGTGGCAGGCCCTTGGGTGATGGTGGGTGGGGGGGGGTGCAAAGGCAGGACTGTACATGTACTCACTGCCACAAGAATGTGTACACTATCCACATAACTTCAGTGTTGTTTGTTGAACGTAATGAAGATTAGTTACCACAGTGTGGCCACAGATGGTTCCCCCTGACAGACTGAGCCTCTGTTATATTGTTTGACTGACGTTTGATGAATACATTTTGCTTTATTAGTCCCAGTCATGTCCTTTTTTGATGACCGCTTTATTCCTCCAGACCTTGCACAATGGACCATTGAACTAGGGTGCCATTAGAGCAGAATTGGACTTTGTCCACTGTGGCTACTACCCCCTGTCTGAAATGGAAAAGATTAGCCTGTTACTTGGCTTACAGAGCACTTTTGCATTCTTAATTCTTGAAACTCTTCATGGACCAAATTTGTCTGAGACTGATGAAGGCTTGTTATCCGTCGTCATACTAGTCAGACTCAATGCTGCCCTCATCAGGGGAAATGAGGGACATAAGACAATTTCAAGTTCAGCATCTTTATCTTAATCTTAATGCTTTTATAACCTGCATTAAGTCAAATCACAGTGATGCATTTAGTGTGTGTGTGTGTGTGTGTGTGTGTGTGTGTGTTTTGCAGGCTGCTTAGTACAGGATGTGAATAGGACATTTTGGATTTAAAACTGATACTTTTCTGACGCTAAATTTAAACAGGTCTGACTGTGCTACAAGTCTTTTCTAATGGCCTGTTTTAATCTTTATCTGTCCTGATATAGAAATAGCTGAATCTATGCTGGTGCATCTCCCACTGTAGTTATAGTGCCGCCCGTATTAGGGCTGCAACTAACAATAATTGTTATCAACAATTCTGCTGATTATGTTCTCTTCTATTTTATTGTTTTAAAAAAAGGGGGAAAATCAAACAATTTTTCTTAATTTCCCAAAGCTCAAGATCACTTGTTTTGTCCTAACATCTGTGTGAAACCCAAAGATATCTAGATGCCTGTGGCGTTGGATTAAAAAAAAAAGATTTCAAAGGAAGTACTTCCTTGGTATTGGTATAACTTTAAGAGTACTGGTATTGGCACTGGTATCGTCATTTTTTTTAAATGATACACAGCCCACGGAATAATGCATTAAACATTACAGTTTAAACAATGCATCTGACTGTAATAATGTCCTCTGAGACAGGCCCACCAACTCTAGAGCTTCTCTAGAGTTGGTGGGCCTGTGCCTGAGTCACTGATGTGTAGAATCAGCATGTGGGAGGGGGGGGGGGGGGGGGGGGGGGGGGGGGGTATAATGAGTGCAGAGACACTTTTATAGTACAAGTTTCAAAAACTTGGCTTTCTACAAGTGTTCTGAAAGACTTCAGGCAGTAGAGCTGTCCTCTCAGTCAAGGCCATAAAGAACTTTCTAGGAATACATTACCATAATTAGTTTGTCTTCTGGCCTTTTTTTCATGTGGCAGCTTTTAAGATACAAACGAAATGCGAATCTAAACCTTACACTGTATTTTATATGACGCACCTTTGTCCCAAAACCAGCTGTGGTATTTTTCTATGTGGAGACTTTGTTTTATGAGTGACAAAGTCAACTTCAGTAAGACCTTGTTCCGCATGTCAGCACCAGGTGCAGATTATTTTGAGCTGGTCGGGATATTTCAGCACATTTGCACAGACATGGGCTACTCACTGAGCTTACCGCTTTAAATAGGCTAGTGCTCCCATGTGGTTTATGTCAAACTTCATGGCTTTAACATTTAGCTTCGGGCCAGGATCTCCTTTTGGACTTACGTCTGATGAAGGGTGTGGGCAGAGACGAGTGAGTGTCTCTAATTTATCACACTTTTCTTGTTAACTTAACCCAGATCATCTGAGTTGAACAGACACACTTAAGTCACATGTTTAAGAGACATCATTCTGATGTATGTACAGGAAGTTAAGTCAATTTGTAACGGCAGATGATGAGGGGGGATAATGCACTAAATATTGGGCAGAAACTAGTGTTTGTAATTAAGATAAAGGCACACAGAAAGGATTCCCTTATATTAAGGAGACCCTCACTTCAAACCACTCCCCCCATGAGACTGGCAACATGTTATCACTCCTCGTGGCTCACACTGTACTTCTGTCTGCTTCACACACATGATAAATTCACACATACGCACACGAACAAAAAAACACATACAATATCCTGCCTGGAAGATATTACAGATTCAACTGTTGGAACCAATAATGTGAGTACAGATACTAGCTTTTTCACTATTTTAAAAGTTACATTTTTGGATTCCGGAGGATTACTGGGAACTGCTTTATTATTTCATTACAAGATTGTAATGAGGATGCATTGTTGTCAGGACAAAGGTATTTTTATTATTATTCTTTTTTTAATATATATTCTGCGTACATGTATTTATTTTTTTTTTTTCACGGTTACTTGATTGTGGATGGTGTGAAGGCAGTGTTCCATTTTTACTGTACGAGTACTGGTGTGCAGTTATACTTGATCTAAGTCTCCGTGTGTTACTCAGCTTCAGCTTTTCAGTTTTAATTAAAATATTTACTTTTCTGCTGATATACAGTAGGAATAATGTAGCCTCGTGTGAAATAATTATGAAGTATTTGGATGTAGTAGGATGATTCAGATTACAAAAATGGCTACAAGTAACCCATCATCACAAATGTCCGTCTTCTGTTTTTTTGTTTTTTTTCTAAATATTTTACAAAATATCAAGAATTATATTTATGTTATTTGCAGACTAATATTGTTTTTCGAACTAACTCCTAGTCAGGACAGTAAATTAACTTACATTGTCATACAGGTTTAAATTTAGGGAGACGCTTTTTACTTAGGTAGATTGTATTTTTAGAAGCCGGAGAGTTTTCAACTCTGCTTCTAGGGTGGTATGAGTTTAAAAGTGCAGTGATTCCTTGAAACAGACGGTAACCATTCCAAGCCTCTGTAGTATCACAGTATGCAGCCAGTGTTTTTTGCGGTCTATTCTGGACAGGCTGAGAATGGATGGATTGTGTGATGTAAGAGTCTATTTTGCTTCTGCGTTCCAGTGAACACTGTTCCCCCTCAACCCTGGACCGGATTCAGAAACACTTTCTGTCTCTCTGCTTCTTTGTTCTTATCAGTCTGTCTTGTTCACTTTACACTGATTGTCATAAAACGGAGACTAATCAAAGACGTACATTACTCACGGAGGAATAAGACGGAAATGAACAACTGAAATGACAGCTAAAGCTCATAGACAGGTAGCACTCATTGTCAGAAGGGTTGTATTTATAGCGGGGAGGGATGGAAAAAGCATGTTGGTGATTTCAGAGGGATATTTTATAAAGGCCTAATGGGTTCGGGTATAGTACAGTGAGGTAGGGTGTCATGCTGTGATGGTGACAGGGCCTAACCTTTCCGTTGAATGATATGTGCAGAAGAGAAAAGCTTTTTTTGGTGACAGGTTGGAATGAGAGACTGACTCAGGCTCGCTGCCATTGTGTGTTTACAGCCTGACACCCCAGTCAGTAGTCGCCTTAGAGCACCCAATAACCCCAGTAAAGAATGAATTGGTCTCCAGCCCAACCAAGTCTCACACAGTTCAGGCATTTGTCTCTGACCTGTTTGCTTTACAATGAAGATCGTTATTTAAATAAAGTAAGACATGGATGAATTACTCATACAAAGATTGTATTTATTTATTTGACCCGCACCATTGTTATGTGGACCTAATGTATGCTTATTGTTTTAGTAGATTTCTTTTTAATTTTAGGTGCACCTTGCAACAAAAACGCGATAACACTTTACCAACAAATCTTTTCAGACGCGTTGCTGGCAGACCTGGAATCTACTACGTCCCACATCTCAAAGCGACCGGTGTTCTTGCCAGAGGAGACCCCTTACTCCATCCCCAGCGGAGGACTCTCCTACCAGGATGTGTCCATTCCACCTCCAGTCCCTCCTCCGCCCTCAGCCGAGGCTCTGAACGGGTCACTGATAGACCAGTCGGACTCCCTCCACTCCTCTCAGCAGGTAAGTCTCTGCAGTGTGACCGTGCATAGCTCACAAGCTAATGTTTGATGAAGCCATTCAACAAACAGGTTTGTCACAAAGTGCTTAAGAAGAAGCATGAAGTCAGGGTACAAAATTAACTTTTTGTCCCCCAGCCAAATGGCGGGTAAATGTTCAAATTCTACCAGCCAATCAATAGATTTGTTGGCGTGTGTGCTTGTTTGGCTGGTGGGTGGTGCTCATTGTGAACCCTGCATGAAGTACAAGGAAGTGACAGCACAAATTTGAATTGGTAGATATACAAAAGAGTATGTATCATGTATGTCTGTGTGCTTGTGATATCGGATTAATGAGAAAAGAAAGATGAGCAGGAATGGTTAGTCTTAACCGTCAACAGGGTCCAGATGGATGTCAGATTGAAAGCCAAATGAAAGTTGAGCACAGGTTTGCTCAGCATGTCTGACTAATGTGTCCTCTGCAGTCGTTAGGTTCCGCACAGAAGAGCTCATGGTCCAGGGACAGTAGCAGCTCCCCGTTGTCTCACATTGAAGAGGACCACGTCTACAGGTATGCGGTTGTGTGTACAACGTTGAGTGTATCATCCGTCATTTTCTTTTACCTGTGGTTGTCTCTGTCTGTCTCCTCTATAGTTTTCCAAACAAATCAAAGTCATCAGACTCGTCAACCTCCGCCATGACCTCCGCCATGGGCAGTAACCTCTCGGAGCTCGACAGGCTGCTGTTGGAACTCAACGCAGTGCAACAGAGCTCCCCTTCATTCCCCACTACAGGTACGCACAAAGTCCTCAGCCTTATCAGTTCTCTTTGTGTTGAGCAGAGTTAGTTGAATTGTTGTATGTCCACAGAGGAGGCCGCTCCACCCTTACCCTCCTGCAGCATCACCCACTATGAGAACGGCGGCTCTCCTGACATCATGGTGAGCCCCCCCCCTCAGGAGAAACCCAAGAGGAACGGAACGAGGCTGGATGAGGCCCGGCCCACCGTGGAGAGTCTGCTGGACGAGCTGGAGGGCTCAGTGCCTTCACCCAGGTACACGCAGTCTCTCCACCGCAGCTGCTTGCTAACTTGGCATATATTTGCTGTGTTTTCCCTAGGTTTGTGAAAGGCTTAGGTGCATTTGGCTGGAGTTTTTACGGTTTTCAATTTAAAAAAAGAAAGAAGCAATTTCACATAATTTTTTCCCATATCTGTGTCTAAAATGTTGAAAAAAGCTAGCAAAGAAAATAATAAATGACACTCAAAAAACTAAAACTTGATAATGAAACCATGCTATTAACCAACTAAAATCATTAGATCTGAGAAAAGTCATTTAGCTTAGGTTTAGGTGGTGCACAAAACGGCTTGGGTGCTGCACCTAAGCCTTAAAATGGAAACAAAAACCCTTAAAAAGATGTAGGCTCTCATGACTCTCATTAGGATAAAACCAGTTAGAGGTGGTCTTGCAGTGAGAAAAGTAGGCAATAGATATTTTGAGTTCTGCTAGGCTTCAGTGTTTGCATTTAATTTCAAATATTTTAACACTTTGTATTTTCCAGCTCCTCCGCTCGCCACAGCGATTTGGACTCACCCTCTCAGCAGCAAGCCAGAATTTCAGCTTCCTGTGCCACCAGAGAGCTAGACGAGCTGATGGCCTCTTTGTCTGACTTCAAGGTACAACGCAGCATGCTCAACCAAACACACACTTCTCCTGTCATATTCCTGATGATTTCTCTGTCCTCTTCCTCTGATCTTCCTTATGCTTCTCTGTCCTCTAGCCCAGTTCTTTGGGCTCTATGCTGGAGCCAGGAGGAGCCTCTCCTCATCCTCCAGCCTCTTCCTCCATTGCCCCAGTGGCTTCTCCTTTCCTCTCTCTGTCCCACCCGTCTGCCCGTGCCTCTCCACTTTTTTCTTTGCCTGCTGGTCTAGAGCTGCATATAGACGAGGATGGCGGAGAGGGTGGCATGTCGATGCCCCACGCAAAGTATCTCTGTCCCCACAGTCCTATATCCTCCCTATCTGCCGCCAGTGACCTGGACCTGGACTCTATCGTGGATGTCTCTGCCACCATGCTGTCATCCCAAACCAAGTCTCTACTAGTCCTCTCTCATGCTGCTTCCTCTAACTCCAGCCTAATGAGAAATAGCCCAAGTTCTTCCAATACCACCACCACCCCCTCACTTACCTCAGTTAACACCGTCTTGGACCACAAGTCCCCGACTCCATCTGTAGAACGGGTCTCACCCTCAAACGCTGTCTGTAAATCTTCCTGCGCTCCTGAGACTACGAGCACGAAGTCTCATTCTTTTCATGACCCCGTTTTGCATTTCTCCTCTCCTCCTCAATCTAAAAACCTCACCCCTCCTCTCTCGGCACCAAAGACTCCTTCACCCGTCCCTGTTGCTGCCTCTATATCTCCACCTTCTGCACGCGCTTCCTCAAAAACCTCCTCGCCGTCTCCGTTCTCTCCATTGATGGTTCCCTCTCCGTCGGCCTTCGGTAGCCCCAGCAGGCAGCCGTTGGAGTCGGCCTCCAGGGATCCAGCCCAGGGAGCCAGCCCCTTCACTGTAAAGCAAACCCCCATGGTGGATCCCTCCCTGTACGAGGCACTAGACAATCTGCTAGCAATGAGCTTTGCACACAATCACTTAGAAGCACATATGGACGAACTCCAGCTGACGATGGAGGCCCAGTGTTTGGGCAGAGGAATGCCGGAGGTGCACGAGGAGCTCATCTTGCCTATGGACAGAAACAGTGTGCAGCCGGACACTTTCACAAGCACCACCAACACCATCACAGACGACTCGATGGACGGAGGTACCGATGGGAATGGAGATTTAGACTGGGCTGATGAGGAGCTATCAATGTCCTTCCACGACGGACTGGACGGCACCATGACACCTTACACCGAGAGGCCATACACAGATGGCAGCATGACCCCGCTCACGGAGGCCAGCTGGATGGATGAGTCCATGACCCCGTCTTCATGCCCCGGGACCCCGGACGTTGCCCTGGACCTGCCCCTGCTGCAGACTCCCACCATGGACAGAGTCTCTGCTTCCGGACATGTATGCATCTGCACTCTGCTTGACACAACATGGGCTTGTTTTGCTCACATGGTTTTGTTCTTGCATAAGAGACTGACGCTTCTACAGTGGCTGGCCTCGGCCTTGAGGGTCGTCACTATTGTCATTTACGCACCTTTTAACATCTTACCACAAGCAAGAGGATTTGTTTAGTCAGCATTCAGTGTTATCACTCAAATCTCGGTTAGCACTATCAAGTAGGGCTGAAACAATTGGACCAATAAGTCAATTGACTGACAAAGAATCAACAATATGAAAGTTTGCTGCTTCTGTGTTTTATATTGTTTTAAGTTGAAGTCTCTTTGGGTTGTAGAGTATAGTCACATAAAACAGAAGGCTTTCAGTATTTACTCTTCTCCTAGTCTGCATGGTTAATTGATTAATCAAAAGGCAAATCTGACAATCACAAGACTGTAGCACTACTGTCAAGCCCCCTGAGGGGGGGCAGAAACTAGACCGAACAAATCAAGATTGCGTTTGAGCTCTGTGGAAAGGAAAAAAAGGTGAAAAAAGTATTTTTGAAAATACCTCGTCAGAGAGAAGCTAGTGGAATGCAAGGTAGCTGAGAAAAGGGAGATGCTTTATGTATTAAAGAGTTTTTGCTTCGATACTGCACCCAGTACCGGTACTCAGCATGGCACGTGGAAACCAAAATCCTTATTTGTTGCACCAGTTTTGTGTGGAAGACCCTAATGCGAGCAGAGTTGTGAAATTGCTGTGATTCATCATAGGTAGGTTTTTTTTGAGTTTTGAAAGCACTTGACACAAGCATGCTGCAAGAAGTGCATGAAGTGTGACTGTGAGCCCACTGACCACCGCTTCCTGGCCCCTCACTGGTTTAAAAAGAAATCCCAATGTGTGCGACTCACCTGCTGCCTTAGAGCTCTGCTGTGACTGCTTCAGCCGGGTGATGTTTGGTGTGGACGACGTATGATAAGATGCTCCCCGTTCCCCCTTAGATAAAATCAGTGATTAGGCGCACTAAGGAGACTCCCAACGTGCACCCCATGTTCCGAGATGGTCTCCTGCGCAGGAAGATGGGACCCATCATTGTAAACAAGAACACTTCTCAGGACCGCCTTATAGAGGAGCTTCAGGGAAAGTTCGGGATCGGCCGCCCAGAGCGGCGACGTAAACAGTCGGACGACTGGCTGACCGAGGGTGTCATCGTCACGTCCAAACCCCAGCGTTTCCGTCCCGACGGGGCCGGCAGCGAGGTTGACAAGGTTGGCTTCATTGTGCAGAAAACCGTTTTCCCAAATATTTCTTTTCCCCAAACACTTCATCTACAGTTTTCTACACACTTTGCTCTCTTTGTTCCCTTCCTTCTTTCTGTTTTTCTCACCTCTCTTAGGTCATTATTCCCCCAGAGTCGCCTGTCCCTGTAAGGAAGGTGCTCCCGCCTGTCTCTCCCTCTGCGCCTCGTCGCCCCCCTATTATAGAAGAACCTAAGCAACTACTACCAGTCTGGCAGCCCCCTATCCCTATACCGCCACCGCTCCCTCCCCCTCCCTCTCCCCCTCCACCTCCTTCCCCTCCCCCACAACCGCATCACATCCAGGAAACCGCTCCCACTGCACCTCGGCAGATTATAAAAGCCGCACCTCCACCAGCCCCAATTCAGGAACCTCCTGCCCCCAAGCCAGAGCCCCCTCCTCCTGTTCCGAAAACCCCAGCCCGACCACCACCAGTGGAGCCAGTGTCACCCCTTGCACCCAAAGTCCTGGTGTCAGTAGGCTGTCAAACCGAGTATGACCCAATCTTCCCTCCAATGCAGGCATGAACCCCTGTCTCTTATTCCCTTCTACTTTTTCACACTTTTTTTAATGTTTTAAATCCTTAGTTTCCTTAAGACTTAAATATTGCTTACTGAGTTTTTTGGCTATGTTTCTGTGTGTATTAGGCACACCTTCAACTGTTTTCATATATGAACCATTTCAGATTATGGCCCAAGGAAAGGGCGGCGTTCCTGCAGGGCCTCCAACACAGGTCAACAAGCTGGACAACATGCTCGGGAGCCTGCAGTCTGACCTCAACAAACTGGGTGTGCAGACGGTAGCCAAAGGAGTTTGCGGAGCCTGCTGTAAACCAATTGTGGGACAGGTGAGAGGCTTTATTTTTTATTAAAGATTTGTAAATATAAACGCATGATCAATCTAATTATTTTTAGAGTTTGCATAATGCACAATCCACTTTTCTGTTTGTCCAGGTGGTGACTGCCATGGGCCGCACATGGCACCCTGAACACTTTGTGTGCACACACTGTCAGGAGGAGATAGGCTCCAGGAACTTCTTTGAGCGTGAAGGACAGCCGTACTGCGAGACGGATTACCACAACTTGTTCTCCCCACGGTGCTACTATTGCAACGGGCCCATACTGGATGTGAGTCAGCGCACCCTGCTTTACGTAACGTGGTCACGTCTGTTGTAGATCACAGCGCGTCAACCGATAAGTGTTGTCATTGTCGCTTCAGAAAGTTGTGACGGCGCTGGACAGGACGTGGCATCCTGAACACTTCTTCTGTGCTCAGTGTGGATCCTTCTTTGGCCCAGAGGGTATTGTGATCTGTTGAATTGATTTTTTACTATTGATTTTACATGTACAGTACACACATAGTACTATAAACAATAGTTTCTGTTTCTATTTTGTTGTAATTGATTAAAAGAATTTAAATCTTGTTTTCTGTTCCTACTGTGAAGGCTTTCATGAAAAGGATGGAAAAGCCTTTTGCAGGAAGGATTACTTTGACATGTTTGCACCAAAATGTGGCGGCTGTGCCAGAGCCATTCTGGAGAACTACATCTCAGCACTGAACAGCCTCTGGCATCCCGAGTGTTTTGTTTGCAGGGTCTGTAGCTTGCACGTCTATCATTCTATTGTTTTCTTTGTTTGTTTTCATGCACCGGAGTTTAGCGCGAGTGCATGTACAAGAATAATAGCATCTTCCTCTTGTCTTTTGTTTCCAGGAGTGCTTCACCCCGTTTGTGAATGGAAGTTTCTTTGAGCATGATGGGCAGCCCTACTGTGAAGTACACTACCACGAGCGCCGAGGCTCCCTCTGCTCCGGCTGTCAGAAGCCCATCACGGGCCGCTGTATCACAGCCATGTCCAAGAAGTTCCACCCGGAGCACTTTGTCTGTGCCTTCTGCCTGAAACAACTCAACAAAGGCACCTTTAAAGAACAAAACGACAAACCCTACTGCCATGGCTGCTTCGTCAAGCTGTTCAGTTAGAGAGTTAGGAGTTATGGGTCAAGGCTTAAGCAGTGTCTAAAGCATCTTTAGCACAGGTAACGCGAGGATGGGGTGAACTGTGTTTGTATCAATCTCAAAGAAGGTTGTCTGTATTCTGATGGTGACATTGAGTGTGTATGGATTAGGTATGTGCATGTGGTTGAAGCAGCATACGGTCTCTTCCAGGATGAAATACTTGTAGCTTGTCAATCAGACATTTGGAAAAACATCCCTCTTTTCAGACTGACAGCTATGCATTTGTGAAGCTCTTATAGGTCATGAGTGGGTGAGTAGACCCAAGTTGGACGCAGAGATACTCCAAAAGTGTGTTGGATATTTTTAACGGACAAAGAGCTGTCCTTTTTTTTTTGTAATTTGCATATTTGTGTTTTCCCAACTTTTTAGTTTTTATTTTGTTAGATGGTGGTGAAACGTTACTGAACACTGTAGAGATCCATGAAACACTCTGCATGTTTTGACACTGTTGCTCACTGGTTGAGCGTGTCGTTTTAGAAACCATGGGGGGGGAAAAAGAAACGTAAAAGTCTGAAAATGCTAGCAGAAAGCAGGTGACCTATTGTTTTGTAACATTACAATAGTAATTGTTTTTACAACACGAGGGGAGAAGGTTCATGGTTTAAAGTTGGACTGAGCAGATGGATGAACCCATGATATCACTATAGCAATGGAAAATGGGTATCGTCAGCATTCACAATTATTTTGTATGAGTGAAAAATCTAGAGTCTTTACACTTTTACAGGCGCAAGGAAAGACCCACATATAAAGATTTTATGTGTCAGTTTGAACTCAGTGAATCAATTGTACAGTTTCCAAAATCCGAACCTATGCATAGATGAATATTTTCAGTGCAGCTGTAGTGTAATCTCTCTGTTACATATGTTTGAACAACCCTCTGCCAAATCATTCCTTGTGATTTCACAGAAGAAAAGAGAAACCAATCTAAACCGATTCTTGCAGTTGCCTCTTACGGTGAATTGGAATCACGCAAAGATATTGGGAGCATATTGTTCACTACCATTACTGTTTCTAGGTACATGCTGAGAAGTTTTTCTGTAAATATCCAATGCAGCTTCATTGTAAGCAAAGTGCTGGCATGCTTAGCATGTACATGTGTTTAATGACCACTCATTCAAAGAAGGAGAGGGCGGCTGGGAAGGCATGGCAAAGATACCTTGGTGTCATTACTGTATTGAGAAGCTGATGAATGTTCACTATTTTGAGAAGAGAAGTACATAATGCAAGAAAATGTGCCTGTGATATTGCAATGACGCTATGCAACTGTGGATTAACAACTTTGTATTTCAGCATCAGCTTGTCTTTCTGAAGTAACAGGCTGTCTGTGCCATGGTATCAGTACCATGTCTAATAACACTGGCAAATTCAGCTAAATACTGATAATAGATCATTAGTTCACAGTTATGTTTTCATGTTATTAGTCTGTGAGTCCACTGAAAAAAAGAGAGCCTGGTGGTCTGTTGATGACTCATTTCCCTCAGCATCTGAGTAGCATCTACTGTATGACCACCAGGTCGGGTCTGTACATGGAATCATGACGGCACATATATCGGGCCTTTTGTCTTGTTCAGGGAATTCTAGAGCCTTACATTTTTTCTCACTCTATTTAAGATATCATGTAACCGTTGTCTTTTGGAATCAATTTAGCAGTGTTATTTAACCAAAGCCATACCTTCTTCAAATTGTTTTTGTCTGTTCACTTTTTTTCTTTTTCCTCTGAATGTCAGTAGTTAACAGTGAGATTCCTCACTTCTAGTCTGATTACGCAAATAAATTCTGTTTTGCTATTAAAATGTAATACAAGTGCTTCATTTGTGATATGCTTTCACCTCGGAACAAAAACATTAGTCCTACACTTATTTTTATAATCTATGGTCCAACTGTAGGCTACATTACCTCCTTCCAGATTTGTCGGTGTTTGGATTTGGACTTGACTCGGCCATAGGACTCGCCTCTAATATTCGAGTTTGTCTCGACCGAGTCCAGTTCTACATGATTTTGTTCTAAAGTAACTTCCCCATTCAAAACAAAACCATTGATGAAGCGCGCTCGGTCAGAAAACAGGTATTAGTTAAATTCAAAATCTATCTAAAACACGCATCGAGATATTACAAATAAAGCTAAATGATCGTCTTAAAATAGAAAAAAAAAAGAATCCTTTTCAAGACCACTTTGTTCTGTTTCAGTATTGACGGCCTCACTTGGACTGGCAAAACAGGCCGTGTGTACGTTTACCAGCAGTACACACCCCGTACCAGGAGGCGGCGGTATTGAAACGTTATCGTTTGTCAAACGCCACAAAACTTAAAAAAGAAGAAAGAGGAGCGCGATGCCCTACTATGATTGGACATGTGAAGTCTTACGTGGGTGAATCGTCATACCCGGAAGAATGACAACTGTTATCGGTGTTGCTGACATTTCTGGTAAGTCGAGCAAATTTGTCCAAGTCTGGTCAAAGAATTGGTTAATATATTCTTTTCCACAGCACGTTGGTGTTCTATTTGAACAAGTTGAAGACACTCTAAAGTGTTGCCTGCGTCAGACTTTAGCCCTAGTCGTGCTTCTGTTAAAAGAATACCAAACTCATTTAATAACCTCAACATTTAACGTTATCCCCACTAACACAGAACGTTTAGGGAACGTTAAGGAACGTTAGTTTTTGGTTCTCTAAAGGTTAGTTCGAACCAAACCAAAAACTAACGTTTAGGGAACGTCCTTTTAAGAGAATACATTTTTTTTTAAATTCTATTCGTCATTTAGCTATGCGTAAAGTAGATAAAACATCTCTCTCTCTCTCTCTAAATATATATAAAAGTCGTGTGTACTTATCAGTGTGATATAAATCTTTAATGTTATCACTGATAAAAACAGTGTGGTCCAGGAGTTACCGGTACTCTAAAGGTGATCCAATAATCACTTTAAAGTTTCTGCAAAATCCCTTCACTGTCATTTTAAATATCAGCCGTGGGTGTTATGTTTTTGAAAAATTGGGGAACCTTAAGCATCGATATGTCTGCCAGGTATCTTACTGCAAAGAGGACACGAGCGTTGGCGGGACCACAATGGCATCCTACTTTGATGAGCACAACTGTGAGCCCACCAACCCCGAGGAACAGTATCGTCAGAATGCACTGCTGGAGTTGGCCAGGTGAGGCTCAACACACTTCTGACACACTGTGATGCTTCACATTGATTAGTAGTGTACAGTGTCGTGAGTGGCTGTTGGTCTTTGTGGATAGGTCTTTAATGCAAGGCTTGGACTTATTTGACTCTGGGGCGTTTGACCTGTCCGACTGGGACCACCGTCTTCCTCCTCCAGCTGCCAAAACGTCTGTTCAGACCCTCACCGTGGTCATCATTTCTCCAGAGCAAGCAGGTGACAGACATTTTGCTCCAGTACATTTAGATTTACGATCAGCCATTTGTTCCTGACGTTCAACAAAGGTGCAGAAAGAATTTGGATGAGGGAAGCATTATGCTTACAGACTGGCTCAGCGGAAGTAGGGAAGGATTTCACCAAAATGTTTGTTCTCACAGACAAAGGTCTCAAGTGTCCCGTGTGTTTGCTGGAGTTCGAGGAACAAGAGACTGTTCGAGAAATGCCTTGCAAACACCTTTTCCACTCAGGATGTATACTGCCCTGGTTGGGCAAGGTAAAGTTTGGCAAATTTGTAATTCAAAATTTCATTCTAAATTGGACATGTAATGGAAAAGTTTGAGTTCCTTTTTGAATCTTTTGCATGTTTGCAATCACAGACCAACTCATGTCCGCTTTGCCGACTTGAATTACCAACTGACAATCCAGAGTATGAGGAGTTTAAAAAAGACAAGGTGAGTGTGTCAATATGCTCGGGATGGTACAAATGATCCTCATCTTGGCACTCTTCCTTGGCTGAATGGGTTTTCTGTTCTGCAGGAGAGAAGAAAACAGAGGGAGCACAGGCTGGAAGACCTACATGGAGCCATGTACACATGACATGACGGTGCAAGTTTTTGGAACAATGACATTTTACAGAAAAAAGCTTCAGGACAGCATAATGATGCAGCCATACCATTTTGTAAAGAATGCAATTTCAAGCACTTTTTTTTTTTTTTTTTTACAAGAAATTGTTGGCAAAATGGCTTTGTAGACATTTTAAATGTTGCCATCCATCACTGGCAGCTCCATTTAAATAAAATCCAATATTACAAATATGTAACAAGAACAAAAAATTACAGGAATCTGGTGTGATCACAAAGCTAGCATTTGTGGTCGCCATTTTTGGAATAGTGAGTGACCGCTACTGTTAAGAGTAACAGGGTTTTCCCGGTTCTTTCCGTTCATTTGGCATGGCATGAATGCAACAGAAGCAACGGGATCATTAAAAAGTTAATGTTGGATAATGGCTCCTTTCTCACTAGTGGGGATGAATATTTAAAGAAATTATGCCGTTTACAGCAGCCCTAAAACATTTAAGTCCATTTATTCCTTTTTAAATATAAATCTGAGTTTTAACACATCTTTTCAGCTTTATTTGTCTTATTAGCATGAATAATTCATAGATGTGAATATTTAAGTGACTTGTTTTTCTAGAAAAATGTTTAAATCTGGGAAGAAAGTCCGCAGTATAAATAAATTCTAAGTACTAGTTAAAAAGAAATCAAAAACCCAAAGTTAAATGTTGATGTTAGACCGTCTGTCTGGTAAACACCCACATCTTTCGAACGCCATGCCCCGGTGTTACAGGCTTTCTATACGTTTGAAGTCTCTAAGCAGAGGGACAAACAACACTAACCAGCAGTTTGTTTGTAAGCAAGTTAGCCATTCTTTGTCATCTGCTCTGCCAAACATTTCTATTTGAGAGCTATCAACAAGACTTAACCATAGTTTAGTATGGTATTTATATTATTCCACACTGTAACAAATGTATGCGTTTTTAACAAGAATGTACTTACAATTATGTTGTGTATAAGTTCACAAAAGGCACTTATGTTTCAAAAACCAGCCCATGCAAAATAATAATTTATCATTTTTATTTCATATTTGAATATAAATCTCTGTCAAATGAAAATACCTAAATGATAGACAAATCATACATATTTACAGAATTTATAAAAGGAAACGATAATCTGTGTTGACTTGTTTTCTGGGATTTCTCAGACTCCATTAGCATTCTTTTACATATTTTTTTTCTAATTTAGGAAACATGACATACATTTTTATAGACAGTTGCTGTTGCATGAGTTCAAGACATGTACAGGTCAGGCAGCCTTTTGTAATATAGGATTCTCCCACCAAAGTGTGTACATTTGGCCAAAAAAACAAAAAAAGAAGAAGTTGTAAATCCACCTTTAAAATGTTGGCCTGTGGAAGATGGTATTATGGAATAGATGCGGATACAGAATAAATCCAACCCTGATGAGGGTTCATACAAGCTGCCATTTGTAGTCACAGTGTGACTTAGTTACAGTTTGGTGAAATAGGCTACAGCTGAACGCAAGTTTAAAAAGAAAAGATCTGAACATTCCCCTGGCACAGCACGAGGGATAAGGCTAGAACAGTGCACTCATACCAATTCATACACCTACTGCTGAAACACAGAAAACCAATCAAAACTCCAGTGGGTTCCAGTCCTTTTTGGCAAGATTTGCAGAACAAGACAGGATTGCTGCAGTCCCATAAAAGATTTGGAAGTTAAATAATTAGCACAAAAAGTAAAGAAAACTGACCTGACATGATTATGCAGCTCTTAACAGCAGATCCACCGTCCTGCCACATGCTGGGACTATGTGGCGTGAGCTATGGATTGCTGAGCTGCCATTACATGAATTACTTTCCTCGACCTCAAACCGTTGTGAGATGGAAAACATGTAGGAACTCTAGCTTTTGCTTCAGAACATCAAACCCACACAAGATAAGAGGTAGGTGATGTGACCTTTTTAATAACGTATTGCTGGCATCCAGTTAAAAAATGTATCAACACTAAGCGGAGGGCAGAATACTGTGTTATGAAACATCCTTTTCCAATGGCTCACTCACGTCGACAAAAACTTACTTTGAGTGTAACCTAAATTGTGTGGCATTAGTCAGCTTTAGTTTGAGCATTGGTAGTTTGTGGCAGTCTGGTGTGAAGCTAATTCACATCGGTAAATACAAAGAGAGATTGGCAACAGGGAATCATACACAACCTTAATATATGCCATTCAGTCCCTTCAGTCTACAGCCTGTATGGTATTGTCTGTAACACTATTGACACCATTAGTTGTTTTGTTTTTTTGCATACGGTCTACAAACATTCACCTCTCAAAAACGACACCTAACAATACTGAGAAGGCTTGACATAGCTTCGTATTTAACAGAAAAGACGTTTGCAAAACAAAGAAAGGCTTCCAAGGGTCCAGCCTGGAATCATCAGTGTGTGGGTAGTCTGGCTACACTGATGTGCATTGCTTGGATAAAGCCTGACATCCGGTGTGTCGCTCACGCACCGGATGCAGCCCTATCACAGGAGAGATCAGCGGTGTAGCCAGACCACTGTGGAGATGGGTCTGGCAATGAGAGACTAGTGTGGGGGGGGGGGGGGGGGGGGGGGGGGGGGGGGGGGGGGGGCAAGAACTACAACTACATTATTCTGGAAATATGTTAGTCAGATTATAGCTTCACCTTTACACATCCATTACTATATAAAATGTAGGTCACTTCAAATGTCTCGGTGTCACTTTGAAAGAAAAACAAAAACAAAAACGCCCTGTGTTCAACCCCAGCACACTGAAAAAGGCATCATACACTCCAGTGGAGCAGAAATTATCAGAAGATGGATGGCAATTATTGCACCGGACATGACAGTCAAGTAAAAAAAAGGTAGCATGAAATGCAAATGTTACTAAGAAATCCTCAGATCATGCAACATGTGGGGCAATAACGGAATGACATCAGGGGAGACGACTTCAGAGATTCTCAGATAAAAGTGATTACAACAGAGCAGAGCTGTTTTACGTAGACATTCTGCTCTTGCACGTCAGTGACATATGATATATTATAGGATCTTAAGAATGATAGTGGCTCAAGATACAGTTTGTAAAGTAATCAAATTTGCATTCAAAAATCATCTGTGCAACCAAATTAAATTCGAGTAAAATGATTTTTTGCCGATCATTTGACAGATCATTTATGCTTGATTGACTTAAAAAGGCTATATACTTACAGCCAGTAAAAAAACAGACATACCTTAACTATTCACTTCTCAAACATTCAATAGGTTTCTACTTACTACACAAATACTCAAACAAATTGTTATTCTCTCATTCAAAATGTGTAGCCGTGCAGAGATAAGCAAAAGGCCAAAAGAGGTGGGCCGCTCAAAGCATTGGGTAGTTCATGAAGGAGTGTCGGTGCAGGGGGGGAAATCTTATGGGCATACCAGTGATGCACAGTTGTAAAAAGTAAAAAAAAAAAAAAAAAAAAAAAAAAGTGTAGTTCAGGAAACAGACTCCTGTGAAGAATTTCCCAAATCAACAGCCATCTTGGAAAACATTCATGGTTCCGGTACTCAGACAGGCTTCACACATTCAGCCTTCTCTCAACATTGCTACAGCACAGTTTACTGTAGTAGCTTGCACCAACATTGGGGGGGGAAATAAAGAAATAGATATTGTAGTTGGTTAAAGATATCCGAACATCGTCTCTTCCTCCTCATGCTGCCACTGTCATCTTGCCTACCTGTGGGAGCCCATGAAGCACCTCTGCAATGGGCACGCTGCAGAGCTACAACATGGCTATGCTCTCTGGGGTACAGTTGAGATGTGTGGATGTGCTGCTCCCCCCAGGGGACTTGAGGCCCTTAGTTGTCCCACCTAGTATTGAGCCCCGGGCCCTGGCTCCCATGATAACCCCCGAGCCGTGGTGGTGACACTGCTGCAGGCCCGTCATCATTGTCTCGCTGGTGACGGTGCCAAACTCGTAGGTGAAGGTGCCGTAGAAAACCAGGATGTCCACTGTGAAGACCCACTCGCAGATGGCTGCAGCGTGCTGCAGGATGAAGCTCTCGTGAATGAAGAAGATGCCACCTGGGAGGGGGACAAGTTAAGGAGGACAAACATCTCTGGTACATGCATGAGCAAAACAAGTTCCTTTTCCACAGAAGCTACAGTGGCCCGAGCCAAATTATGATATAATGGATGAGATACACAGTGGGGAGAACAAGTATTTGATACACTGCTAATTTTGCAGGTTTTGCTGCTTACAAACCATGTAGAGGTCTGTAATGTTTAATCAACTATGAGGCTGAATCTAAAACAAAAATCCAGAAAATCACATTGACCAGAGAGCTGTGTAAGGACATCAGGGATACAACTAAGACCTGCACAAGCCTGGGATGGGCTACAGGCCAATAGGCAAGCAGCTTGGTAAGAAGGCAACAACTGTTGGCGCAAGTATTAGAAAATGGAAGAAGTTCAAGATGACGGTCAATCTCCCTCGGTCTGGGGCTCCATGCAATGTGGACCAATGAGACAAAAATAGAGCTTTTAGGTCTAAACTCCACTTGCCGTGTTTGGAGGAAGAAGGATGAGTACAACCCTAAGAACACCATTCTAACCGTGACGCATGGAGGTGGAAACATCATTCTTTTGGGATGCTTTTCTGCAAAGGGGACAGGACTACACCACCATATTGAGGGGAGGATGGATGGGTCCATGTATCACAAGATCTTGGCCAACAACCTCCTTCCCTCAGTAGGAGCATTGAAGATGGGTCATGGCTGGGTCTTCCAGCATGACAACGACCAACAACACACAGCCAGGGCAACTAAGGAGTGGCCTAGCCAGTCTCCAGACCTGAACCCAATATTAAATCTTTGGAGAGAGCTGAAAGTCCGTATTGCCTAGCGACAGCCCTGAAACCTGAAGGATCTGGAGAAGGTCTGTATGGAGGAGTGGGCCATAATCTCTGCTGCAGTGTGTGCAAACCTGGTCAAGAACTACAGGAAATGTATGATGTCTGTATATGCAAAAAAATATTTTAAAACAAACAAATATTAAGTTCTGCTTTCTGCTGTATCAAATACTTATATCATGCCATAAAATGCAAATCATTTAAATAACACAATGTGATTTTCTGGATTTTTGTTTTTTTCATCTCTCACAGTTGAAGTGTACCTATGATAAAACAAATTACAGACCTCTACATGCTTTGTAAAAGTAGGAAATCCTGCAAAATCGGCAGTGTATCAAATCTTTGTTCTGCCCAATGTTTAACAGGTTAAAGGTCCTTTGACATGGTGCTTTTACACAGACCTTAGTGGTACCCTAATACTGTATCAGAAGTCTCTCTCCCAAAATTCAGCCATGGGGCAGAATTACAGCCACTAGAGCCAGTCCCACAATGAGCTTTCCTTAGCATTTGCAAGGTGGAGGCTGGGTTGTGGCCTTGAACAACTGCCACTTTGCTTGTTTGAAAACCATGATGTCTCTTTCTCATGGGTGGGCTAAATTTTCTGGGCGGGCAAAGCAGAGAAATGGGAGGTAACCTTGCTCCTTATGACCTCATAAGGAGCAAGATTCCAGATCAGCCCATCTAAGCTTTAATTTTCTGGGCGGGCAAAGCAGAGAAATGGGAGGTAACCTTGCTCCTTATGACCTCATAAGGAGCAAGATTCCAGATCAGCCCATCTAAGCTTTAATTTTCTCAAAGGCAGAGCAAGATACCCAGGGCTCGGTTCGTACCCATCCCCATTTCTATCCACTGGGGGACCATAGGCAGGCGGGGAGAACTAATTTAAAAGTTGAAAAAAAAAAAAAAAAACTGTCATTTTCTGACCTTTATTAACCTCATGGGGAATAGGGTTAAAATTAAATTAAATATGGAGCTCCAATTAAAAGCTTGGTTTAAAAATAGGATATCAGTCATTGAAAGCAGTATATTTACCCCGTCAAACAGAAGAGGAGAAGGTAGAAAGGCATAAATTGTGAGTAGTGGAGGAAAAACAGTCACCCCGGAAGCCACCGAGAGGCAGGCAGAGAAGAGAGGCCACCAGAGAAAGTAAAACCATCAACATGACCGTTGTTAAACAAGAGGGCGGAAGGGGAGATTAAAGTAAGCCAAGACAGATGTTATCGTGGCCTGGCTTTCCTGTCTCAAAAGTAGAAGGACAAGCATCTTAAGCTGCGCAGTAGTCCGTTTCAACGTTAGTTGAGTGAAAAGGGGAAGAAAACAAGAGGTATCTCCAATGTTCTAACAGCATACCAGCATCTGACTGGACTGTGAGTGCACTGGTCTCAGGAGGACGACAAGGTGGAGCCATGACGGGGCTAACTAAAAAGGCCTGTAACAGGATGGAGCTATACAAACAAGCAAGCACTTACATATCAAACATCGAAAAACACATTCCTTCATTTTTGAACTGCACTACATAATGTTTAATATAAAAAAACATCCGTTTCATAAGGTTGTAACCAATATTGTAAACAATTGCTCAGGCCAATTAGTCATTCCAGTGTGCAAGGACCAACAATAAAAGTCCCTCAAACTGGGTATACTCATGTTGTTATTACTGTTATTAGTTACACCTGTGCTTTTCTTGATATGATGCGTTGGAGTAGAGTGATCAAAAGTTCTATGGAGGTACTAAAAGAAGTCAAAATACACATACAAAACCATGTTTATCAAACGTGTTTAGATAAAAGAAAGTGGATAACTACTGTATCTGTATAACAAAGGGGATGTCACACTAGTAAGTAAAGGATACTGAGGACGAGGGAGACCATGGCTCCCAGGGCCAGAGCCACTCTAAAATGGGCCATCCAGTAGTCAAGGGCAGTCACGGCCACCCGGTAGGTGAGCACACACTGCAGGCACACAAACAGCAGCCCTGCTGGAAATGCCACTCCGGCACCCACGTAGTGTAGAGATTTGGCATGATCAACCTGACAAACGGAGCAATACAGTCAGAAGGGTTGTTTTCACTCGTCCCAGGTCCAACAAAAGAAGTAATTTTTTTTTTTTAAATTTTCATTCACATTTACCTGGAAGTTGCCCACCATGACCAGGCCCAAAGCATTGGTGCAGCCGGACACCAGAGCGCTGGTGTTGACCCAACATCGGTGGCTGTGTTCGATCACCTGGGCGTAGCGCAGAAGGCACACCATCACCACTGCAGGACACAGACGAACACATACATTTACACTGCATCTATCACAGACAAGAGAATTACGGCACAATACAACTGTAAAAGCCGTTGGAGATGAAACTGTGGGTAGTGGAAAATTAAAACACCATGGTTTAGTCAATTCTTCTTTCATACCAAATGGAGAAATCACAAATTTGAAGGTATCATACACACCTTTTTAGGATTACGAAATGCTTTAAAACAGGATGATTTTGCTTATTTATTGTTTGACCTATAGCCTAAGCTGGTGGACTGTCATTTCACTGCACCCGTTCTGCTGATCTTAGACTGATCTGATTTGCTTTTACGGTTGTCTTAGAGAGGATGTGTTGTGTAAGCATCTCTGGTTGCATGAAGGCGATACTTTTCTTCAAAGGCTGAGCATACAGACACTATTTAAAAAAAAACTATAATCTCGCAGGTTGCTGTCTGTCACTGTAAAACAGTAAAACACAGCTTAACTACAGCAAGGAAGTCAAAGATCAAAACTAGAGCAGCAGAGCTGAGTGGTGACAACACAAGACAGGGGGAGGAGCAAAGGAGGAAGGTCATGGAGGTTACATGTAGGGGAGAGGGTGGAAGTGGAAGGAAAGCTGCATACATTATTGATTAGAGAGCACAGGCTATTTCAAGCGGCTGTGTATTTCTTGAAGGCTTGTGGCTGAGGTCTGTGGGCACCACGGAGGACTCACAACACACTCATAATGGACAGCGGAGACGGACATCAAACACCTTTTACCTCAGCTATATCCATTCATTGCATTTGTGTTAAAGAGCAGGAGGAAGCAGTCCTATTTACTTTACTAAGTGAAAATAGCAGATTGCCAATTTTACATTGCATATTGAAGAAAAAAAATATTTGAACAAATATTTACAGTATAACACTCCATATTTGTGGATGTACTATATTATAGTACACAAATGAATAATTGTTTAAACTACACTTCATCTTTTTTAATGGTTTGCTTTTTAATACCGCCTTGTACATTATATTAGTTTGTTTTTTTTTGGTCAAGGGATAACACACAAAAGAAAAACAGAAAACAGAAATTAAGAAAGAATTCCATATTTTGGGAAAAAATGCTTATTCTCTTTCTTGCTGAGTTAGATGAGAAGATTGATACCACTGTCATGTCTGTACACTACTAAATACAAAGTTACAACCAGGAGACAATATGCCTACCTTGGCACAGAGACTGTAGACAGCGAGCCTGGTGTTCTATTGAAGTCCATAAATCTGCACTTCCAAAACCCACTAAAATAACATTTTATACATTATATCTGCTTGTTTAATCTGTACAAAAACAGGCAAGTTCTGGTTTTATGGGGAGTTATGTGTTGAAACCATTTCTCTCCCCAGACACTGACTTCCTGGAGTCTCCACTGGTTGCCTAGCAACCACAAAGTGAGGTCAAGTCTCTGGGATGACACAGCCCTAGCAAAGAAATAGTCCAACACATTAAACTACATCTTTATTTATAAGTACCAGTAGGACTAACAGAGCCAGTTGTCCAGTGTTGGAGATATCGGTTGTAGAAGCGTCGGCCTTTTCTCCAATACATAAGTGAACTAGACGGCATTTTTGCTTGTGGTGCTCAAAGCGCCAGTGGGTTTGTTTTTTTCTCTTTAAACTCAAAAGCAATTTCTCTTTCCAAAAGTCAAGACCCAGTTACTCAATATACCATGACAGACATCTCTACAGCCAATATTTCCAACACTGGGTAACTCGAACCAAAACAATCTAGACCGATCAATAGAACTACAGGTAAGAGAAAAACAAAAAACAAAGAAAAAAAAAAAACTGTATTTTTGATTTTGGTGTGAACTTTCCCTTTAAAACTATGCTAAAGTAACCATATTCTGACAGTAGCTTCATATTTACTGTACAGACATGACAGTGAAGGAAATCTTCTCATCTAAGTCTTGGCAATGTAGTTTTTGTGAGGAAAAAGTAAACATTTGGCAAAAAAGCTAATTGGCATGTTAACAAAAATGTCATACATTTCTTTAAAGCAATTACTCTTGCAGACACAATGTCTTTTAATGGTGTGACCGTGACAGTGTGTGTGTGTGTGTGTGTGTGTGTGTGTGTGTGTGTGTGTGTGGTTTAAAAATCAGTTAGAACGAGGGCTTACCCATGAAGGCTCCAACGTTGCCAATCAAGCTGAACAGGCAGCTTTCAGGAGGGAAGGAGCCACATTTACTGTAGCACATGAAAACAAAACAGCTCTCAGTATTAAAAGGTAGGAGAATAACCTATAACCATATATGTCACTTTGTGCAAGGCCACAGTCCCTTAGCCATCTGTCCAAATTTCTACCAGGACACATTTCCATTTGCAATCAAAATGTATAGGAACAAATAAAAGGGATTATGATTACACACAAGTGAATTTAGCTTCCCAATTCCGTATAGTAAAAGAATGTAAAATCAGTTTGAGTAGTCGTTAAGACTTGAAAAGCTCTATATAAATACAGCACATTTACATCAGTTTGCTCTAATATATCTAGATGTATAGCTTGAAGGGCTTTCTTCTACATACGCTGAAAAAAAGCCTGCCAGTCTCATGATACCTATTTGCAAGAGTGCCTTTGCACAAGCATGTGGTTAGAGGCTTATTTGCAGATTAAACTAATGCAGTTTATGCAAAGCGTGGGTTAATGACACACAACCACAACATAACAAGGGGCTAATTCATGCCCCAGGGCATTTGCTGACAACATTACTTTTGTTTTCTGCAGAAACAACAGACCTGATCAGGGGGATGTCCTGGATGGTGCAGCACGTCTTGGGAAAGCCTGGTCGCGGTAGCTCCTCTGTGCATGTTACATTGTAAGACCTGGAGCAAGGACACAATGGGTTCAGTTCATTCTCTACTGGCAGCTGTGCAATCGGACCACATGTCCAGATAAAAATTAAAATTAAAAAAAGGCCTTGTGCCCATTTTCTCGAATCAAAAGAAGAAAAATCACTCACCAGTTCTCCACAGGACAAACATGGTGATTCATCACAGCCATGGCATACCTGTGGAGCAAAAACACACCATAATAAAACGCAAGAAGTGGCAAATGTCAAACCCAGTGCTCTAATCTCTGATGATAGAAGGTAAACTGTTATCCAGAAAGAAGATTATACTGGACTTCAGGAAAAAAGGGTCATTCAACATAAAAAGGATACAAACTGGAGCATGTGAAGATACTCAAATATTAACTGACAGTAGGAATATCTCAGTAGAATATTTTAGTATCCCTGTTTGCAATTTCCATCTTAAATTACTTATGTAAATAGCTTGTGAAACCGGTAATACAAGCCAACCCAATAATAGTTGTTGCCCCATCTGTACAACTGGTATTGTGAACACATTATGTTTCACTGTAAGAGCCTTTGTGACAGGGTGAAGTGTTGCTGTAACTCACACTATCCATATTCCTGTGATGGAGAAGGCAGACAGGCTGACAGGCAGGACGATCCAGGCAGTCATTGGGCTGGCAGTGAGCTGGCTTTGTCCCAAGCATGGGGTGAGAGGGGGGCTTCAGGGTGGAGTGGCGACACAACAGGAGGGATCAGGTGGGGGGGTGGGTGGGGGTGCGTGGTCACTAACACACAGGGAAACACACAGGGAGGGACATGAGGAAAAAAGGGGGAATGCTCTTCTGCTCCACAGGGACCTGCAGCCAGCAGCAACCTGAAAGTAGAGATGATTGTTTTCTTAAATATATGAAAATACACATACAGTCAAATGGACTGCAATTATATAGAGCTTTTACGCTCATAGGATCCAAATCCACACTGAACAAAATCAATAATCCCCCTCAACGGCACCATTGTGTCCCCATCCCCTCAGGCCCCCAACCTTGGGGTGATCTTTGATTCTATCCTCTCCCTTGAGCCCACATCCGTCATGTCATTAAAACCTCCTTTCAACTCCGCAACATTGCCAAAATTGGCCCCTCTGTCACACCCCCTGCTGCTAAACAACTCATTCATGCCTTCATCTCGTCCTGACTGGACTACTGCAACTCACTTCTCCTTGGCATCAGCTCTACCAACATCATTCAACTTCGACTGGTCCAGAACGCAGCCACTCAACCCATCCCCTGCTCCAAATCCTGGCACCACATCACTCCTTTATAAAAAAAAAATAAAAATAAAAAAAAACTCCACTGGCTCCCATCTGATCACTTGCAAAATCCTGGTCCTCACCTACAAAGCCTCCACCATCTGGCACCTCACTGAACCTCCTCTCCCCTACCAAACCTCAGTCCCTCAGATCCACTTCAGCCGGTCTCCTCTGCACCAAGAAGTCCAACCGCCGCAGTTTTGGGGACAGAGACTTCTCCATGGCAGCTCCCAGGGTCTGGAACTCCCCCCCTATTGCATTGCAGTGCGCCTCCGAGTCCCTCACAATCTTCCAGTCCCACACGCACGCCAGGTGTCAAACCACCGACCTTCTGATTGGTGGACGACCACTCTACCAAAGCCACTGCCCCCAAACTATGGTAATCAAAACCTCTGTAATGTCAATTATACTGCAGGAGTTACTTTGTACATAAGACTAAGTAATTTACTAATTTGTGAGTTTCCACTTTCTTTTGGTGTGTCTAATTGTCTATTTCAGTAAGTAATTGCCTACATTGCACTTATTGCCAGTTGCAGGTCACTCAAAATGAATCATTGCAACTGTGTTGTATTTAGGCCTTTGACATACAACGCTAACTTCAAAGAAAGAGAAGACTCCAGTCTTCTTCACTGACACAGCAAAACTACAGTTGATCTGGTGACGTGCCGATATGCACGTACTTTGTGCCTGTAGAACAGGAAATAACTTAAGTGGTCTGTATGTTGTCCTACTCAGAAGATTCAATTGCAGACACATTTAAAACTGTGAATCGTTGGATCTTTTCTCAAAGGCCTGTAATACAATATTAAAAAAGGAGCTAATAAAAGAATGCAAATTGTTGAACCGGTGCAGAGTACACTTCATGCCTATTATTAGACAAAGTACAATCTCAGCCTCTTCTTGGATAAGTTTTCCCCCTGTCCTTGTTAACATACGTGGAAAATTGTGTTTACGATGAGAGCCTCTTGCACTTTGACGCTTCACTCTAATGGCCAAGGTTAGCTGACCCGTGTCAAACCCTTCAGTTGTCAGTTCAAACCAAGCCAGTCAACACAGGTTGATTCCCGGTCATGTCCATTCAGAGACAACTTAGGTTATAATCCAGGAGCAATGCATAACATTTACCTCCCGTGTCGGAAATGGGTGGGGCTGTTTGCGTAGTGAATGTTGTTGCATATGTATATGTCAGCTGTACACCACCAGAAATAGTGTTTTGTGAGAAATAAGGAAAGGTATTTGATTGTTTCGTATCGTGACATTGTAAAGCACAAATAAGTGCCAGACTGTCTTAGTTTAATTCTCCTCTGCATTTCATTAATTGCCAGTGCAGCAGTAAACAAGAGATTAGGCTACTCTAGTATAGATTTAGAACCACTTAAGGACAAGGGGAGAACATTTCACTTTGTTTGTAAAATCAAAAGTAAGATCTTTGCTGGCGGCTTTCCGACTCATTAAAAAAAAACAAAAAAAAAAAAACAAAAAAAAAACACCACCATCAACTGCCGACTGTACTGTTGGGGCGAACTGTACCCTGGTAAAAATGGGGACTCAGCCAAAGTCAGCTCTGTGATGGAGGGAAGTGCAGGACAACACATATCATTTTACACATTGGACAGTCACAAGTGTGTCCTTTGCTCAGAGAGAATGTCCGTTGAACAAACTCTGTTCAAAATAATCCAAATGAAAAGGTCAAACCTAGACCAATTATTAATGGTAATCAATGACTTACTAGCTCTTATGATGTCATGAACTTCCTATGTTACCCTATAACACTATTTCTATTTTTTTGGTATGCAGACACAAGAAAACCTTTTGAAATTAAATCGAAAAAAAAAAGTATAGAAATTGTCCATTTTATTTCCATTGTAGTTTCAAAACTCTAGTCACTGGATATATAGATGGGCTTTAAATGGAAGGATTTGGCCTGGTTGAATATCAGAATAAGCATTCCGACTGAATGCCTGTTGATACACCGCCCCAATGACTTCCCCCCCTAAAACTATAAAAGTGTCACTGTGAACACAAGGTATTCATGGTAACGGTGTTGGAAGTCATTGGGCCTGAGTATAGGTCTGATATGTAAATATAGTGAGGAGAGAGAGAGAAAAATAAAAAAAATAAAAGTCTTTTTGTGGAGGAGGGGAACTGAAGCTTGAGAGTGTGACATAAAGGCTTCTCCTTCTGCATGGACATTATTTAACAAACAGGCAGTGGCTGCAGTTGAAAAGTCCCAAAAATGATTTCCTGAGTCTTTTGCTAAACCCTTTTCCTTAACCCTGATGGCAAACGTCATGAGGTCAAGGAAAGATGTAAAAGGAGAATTCAAAAAGGAATTAAGAAAAGACAACCCAAGTGCAAGGAAAATCCAACTTCCCTTACACTCAGCTGGGTAATCATGCGACAGCAGAGGTTATTGATGTGGAACTACACTGTTCCGAAGGTGGACAACAGAAAGCTGAACACTTCGCCGCATGCGTTTTCACCGTGTTTCATTCAGGCTCTATACACGTTGACAACTTGGTGAAAAATATTGCTTTATCAGCATTTCATCTCCCTTCTTATTCTGCAATAACTAATGTCTGTTCATGTGAAGCACTCACGGCATGTATTTCGTTATTATAAAAGTACTGAGCTGTAGGCTGTTATTGCAAATAAAGTGTATTTCATAATATTATCGGTAGCTTACGCTCATTTTCCTGCCCACTCATAATTATCCACATGAATCCCAAATATTGTATGAAAATAATTGGCATTCAAATAGGCAGAACATGTTAGGCCTAAAAATCTACTGTACATATACTGTACGTTATAAGGGTTAGATGTAGAGGGTGGGTGAAAGAAATACACCATTAATGAGAACAATGCTTTAAATATTTCCCCTACTGCTCTGTGCATTTACACACAAGGCCAGCAGTCAGCAGCGGTACTGATTATTTCAATAACCTAATGTTGAGTTATTTTATCTCTTCAAGTTTATAACTACAGCTTTTAGTTTTGCTGTTTAAATGTCCTATGATATCAGCTGCTGTGACGTTACCGCATGCTTGGAAACAATTACAAAAAAGGAGCCATCACTCAAGTAAATCTTTAAAAGTGCTCATATGTTTTTTGGCCTTTTCCTTACATATTTTGTTTTGTGCGTTATAGGTTTACAAAGTGAAAAAGCCCAATGTACGCCCCAAAGGGACTGACGATCTTTCAGAAAAAAAAAAACACTGCTCACAGACAGCTCTATCGTAGCCCAGCCTTTACTTCCTTGACGAACATGCGTCACTTTAGAAACACATAATGCTCGCCTTGCTGCTAGCATGGCATGCTCTCATTCTCTGCAAGTGCCAAGTTAGCAGGACTTACGGCACATATGTGACTCCCAACAAAATGGTACAGAAGTGAGATGCCTCACTCTGTGGCTAAAAGAGGAGCTGCAGCAATTTGCAGTACAACAAATGTATGGTGTTTTCTGACAATTAGACCACATAAACCTATTGTGGTACAACCTCTAAATATAATTATCTACTTGAAAATGAGCACTTTAATAAAAATAAAATCTAAAAATCAATACCTCATTTAAAAAGCAATAGCCTACAGGGACTGAACAGGGTCGTGAAAATAACTTATTTGGGTGGATGATTTAAGTTAATGATTTGGATGCCGTCAGAGCTGATCAGCGCATTCTCACATAATATTCATAATTTCACACATGGTCCAAATAATGTAGTCATATCTGTAGTGACTTTTATCAAAACACTGAAAAGCCCCTGAAAGGAAAACTTATTTTGGACGCTGCTCTGGGCTTAAAAATAAACACGTTCAGTGTACTGTGTAACTTAGATTCAGCACAGTTCTGTGTGCATGCTAACTGTTTTGTTTGCATCGGTTTTATCTAAAAATATACATTTCTTGGGTTTTTAATATCACTTCAATTTAATTGCTGCAAAACAAGACTGTCAAGCAGACAAACTGACCAACACATAGTTAATAAAAGATTGATACTTGGCACCTGCATATCGATACTGTATTGGTCATGGACATTCACCCATTTAAATATACTTTTAACTGTGTCTTTGCATGTTGCTCGGGTAACCATGATTTTCTTTCTAAAATAAAACTTTCAACCAAAATAGAATATCCTCTGACTTTTACATTAATTAAAAGTTACTGGGTATTATTTACTTTTGTTGATTTTGGTTCTCCATTGAGGTAAGAGTGAGAAAAGAAATGTATTTAATATATGCCTTTCTACAATTTGTCCAGTAAAAATAAAGCTCCCCAACATCATCTGCAACTCAAGTCCAGAATGTTACATTACATTTTCATTATTAGTACAAGTTGTCCCGTCAGCTGTGTTTCCAGTTTATTTCCTTTGTTTACATTGAGTTTTTTCTCAGGTCATATAGCACACTTGTTTGATACACCCATGCTGCTCTCCTGAACACAAAGTTCAAGTATAGCCATTTCCTAATATGGCTTGGAGTACATAATGGATGTTCACTCTTCTGAGTGTGTACCGTCAACAACTGAGTGCTTTCAAAAGCTTTTGAAGTATCCCTAATGTCAAATATGGTGCTCTGAGCAAAGGCCAAATACTCACTGCCAGTCAAGGTTGTTTTATAGTTTTCACACCAGATGTTAAAGTTTTGCAAATCACAGCCAGGGAGAAATGAAGGTAACTATAATCATAAGAAGCATTGTGGTGTTCCCGGTGTGATGAATGTAAACTACACTATTTACATACAGTATAGGCCACGTTATATGTCCAGGGATGTGAAAGTAATTGAGAAGGTTACGAAACCAATGAAAGCTATAATAATAATAAAAACTTAGGCCTACATATTAAGGAGAAACAAACTATCCTATATTAGAAAAGTACAAGCAACAATACAATGAAATCATGAATGTCTGCCATTAATATCATCTGGGAACATAGCTGGATTGTCCCACTTTACCTCCGGAGCGCGTCCTGTATAAACCTGAAGCTGCAAAGAATAAATAATGGTTACTTGGCTGGGTTTAATTCAACCTGGTTGCGTACAATCAAGTTAAAGCTAAATTCATCCAGGATAACTTGAATCTCCCAGCTCAATTCCTTATCCTGGTTTCGTGCAACAGGCCCCCGGTATGACAAAGTTAGCTGACTGACTGGAAGTGCTGTGATAAAGAAAATGTACTTCTGGCCATGCCTCTTGATGAAACCATCTGACAGATATTATTATTATTATAATAAACAAATATACATATTTTATGATGTAAGTTTCTTTAAATACTCATAAGTAGCTTCTCTGGAGCAGCTAAAACGCAGGATACGAAGTTACACGTAGGCAAAGCTGTCTGTGTGTTTGTATATGTAACATTACGGGGGGGCCATAACACCCCCAACCCCCGCAGCCATACAGAGGAAATATTCGCCACTGTACTTCTAAGATTCGATAAAACGGTGACAATGTACTTAAACACCGAATTAAATGTATCCACTTGTCCACAGTCGACAACCAAACAAATGGAGGAACATTACTGTGTTCGGCACCTTACTCTCGTGAACCGGGTAACGTTAACGGCGGTACCGTTAGCCTTGTTAGCATCTACCAAGCTAGCCAACTAGCTTGCACTTTACCAGTAGTCTCGAGTTGCCCGCATCTTGATTTCCGCTACCCTATGCGATAAGCTGCTGAACAAAAGAATTTTAGAGGCTGGAACACTGACTTAAATGTGGCAACCCATGCCTAAAAACAGAATCTACACCTACCTTCAACCTGCTATGCCCAACACAGACCTCAACAACCTTGGTTTCCCTATGAAAACAGACGCGTCTAGTCGTATAAATACCCTCCGGTTGCGCTTTTCAAAATAAGACTGCAATAGTTATAGCCAACTGTAAAAATGGCTGTTATGGGAATGATACAAAACAACATTTTTTTTTAAAATGAATATTACGCTTCTATTTCTCAAAATCTCTGGTCTTGGTGTAACTCTTTTCGCAGCTCTGTGTTTGCAGACCCAACTGCGGTGAAAATGTCCACTGAAAAGTTTAATTTGAGTCTGTTAGAAAGTATTGAACCTCCTGAAATCATATATCAGGGAGGTGACACGTTAGTCACCTTGTTAGGCATATCTATAATAAACAAAAAAGACAAATCTGGAATAGGATTTACAATTGATGTCATATTGCAGCCTAACTACTTATAAAACATGCACCTTTTTATAATTACAGGCCTACAGAACTTATGAAGGCATCAATATTTACACCTGTGCTTTTGACCTGTCAAAATCTCTCCTTCCTATGGTAATGTAATTTTATGTTCACATGGAAATACATAAAAAAAATTGTTCAAAACACACAATTGAATGTTGTAGTCAATAATACAATTTGGTTTCTTCACAAATCTTAAACTACAGAGTTAAAGAGACCCATCTGATGATGTAACCAACATTGTTTTTAATTGCAGTCATTTTTTACATGAAAAAACCGAGGTGCAATTAATAACAGTATTCAGCTCTGACGCACAAGACTCCTGCCTACACATGACAACGGCTTGTTAAAAACAGCTTATCAAAGCTTCAGCTCTTCCGTGGGGTTAGAGTTCATTTAAGAGACAACACAATGAGTACTAACATGGAATATATGATACACATTTAAGTTGACTGACAAAAAGTAACATTTAAAAGCTATTTTAAAATTTGTTTTGAGTTTCCATTTTAAAATGGAATTATTCTTACATCAATTAAAGTCAAAATCCACATAAATATTTATTTATTTATTTTAAATTTTAATGTATAATTTACATAACCTAAATATCAAATTATACAACATACATTTTTCATTATAAATGTCTTAATTGGTTAAAACCATAGTTTCTACAATTATTCCAGTGGCAACCAAATGTGCTGCCTAGCAAGTGTGGGCTATAATATAAATTTGGTTTAGATCATAGCAGATTGAGTTTCTTTGACAATCTAATCTATTCCCTTTTTCATGTGAAAGTATTTTGCATTCACTTGCCTGCAGATCACCCAGCTGTCACAAATTAGAGTGAGTGATGGGACCTTGGCTTTGACTTGTGTATTGCCTACAGCTCAGCTGTTCCAAATAACATTAACGATGACTGTTTTATTCAAGTGCCCCATGCCACTCAGTTCTTCACTTGTATCTGAGATTGCAAGCTTTCTACATCAGCATCTAAATTCAGCTGAGAACAGTCTAAACTCTGAAGCTTCCTTTACTAACTTTATGTTCAGGTTTAGAAAACTAAGTGAACAACATTGTGGTAAATTTAGAAGGACTCTGAAAAATGTAACTAATGATGTGGCGTAGACATGCATTTTACATGTGTTACATAGCAAACACGGCATACAGTGACCTGAGTCATTACACTTCACAACTATTGGCTTTTAGTGTGAAGAGAGTTATCCAACCTCAACAATATTACACTGTACTGTTCCATCACTCAGTAAAAAGACAAAAAGTAAATTGTGACATTTTTACAAATGATTGCGATATCACCATCTGCTGGAAAGATCTTGCTCTCTCGCATTCATCTGTTCATACAACAGATAACTTTTAAATGATTTAAAACAACATGCACATTTACCAAACCTGGAAATGTGACTGAAGAGTACACCCAATATGCATTGTCACAGTGCCACATTTAAACTGTTTACCTTTTTCATAGTATTTACACGTGCTGTCAAACTGAGCTCACAGGTGCAACTCTTATACAGTCGGTAGGTGAATTTATGCTGCAAATGAATTATATCACTATATCAATGTGTCATCTTGGCATTTGAGAAAGCGGGTGTGTATTATTAATGTGTTAACTTACTGCACTCCAGTGAACTCTCTTGAAATATGAGAACGCATTGGTGTATTCATCACTTCAAAAGGGGTTTTGTGTTTTAGGATTGATTGACTAAATCATGCTGGTAGCAAAGTAGCAGTCAAACTGATTGTAAGACCCAACGCGTGCCCATGTTTTCAAGTATAATAGGCTAAAATTCACACAAAACTCATAGTTAGCATGTCATACCTCATTGTACCTGTATGTGGTCAAAAGATGTACATCAAGTGTATAGTGCGACATCGCTGTTGGTGAGTTTGAACTTGCCATTTTAAAAATGGTGACAATGTCTTTAGGAAAATATTTTTAGTTAGTTTTTTTCTAAAGATTGGGGTCATTTTTATTCCACAGGACAGCTTAAGACATGAAAGGGAAAAGAGAAGGGGTATGACATGCAGCAAAGGACCGCAGGTCGGAGTCAAACCTGGAGCCACCACGATGAGGAGTAAACCTCCATTTGTGTGCAACTGCTCCACCAACTGCCCTAACCCGGCCACACAGTGTCTGACACTTTTGAGCAAACCCTGTTTGTGTTTAATCCAATCAGCAAAGGTCAGGCTAAAAAACTCCATTTATCTTGACTATATATATATATATATATATGTATATATATATATATATGTAATAAACCTACATGAGGGTTTATAACCTACATTAACTTTTTACTTAGCAGCTGTGAAGGCACGTCAACTGCTAAATTTGATCTGTAAATCTTGAGGACAATAGTGACAGACAGGAAACCGTAGATCTTGAGAGTAGATGATATTAATCCTATAGAGCTATCTATTGATGCTTTTTTTTCCATCCTGCTTCCTGGACTAGGATAAAGGAGAAAAGGAGAAAAAACTTTTGAATACAAAATTCAATTTTATTCATTTCTTTCTGCATAATAAAAATGTGAATAATACTTAAATGAGCCCACTGAACTGCAGGGGTGGCTGCCATTGTGTAGTAAATGGAAAGCACCAATAGGCAAGGCAGAGTGACTCTTTCTTTTGACCCACTATGTGTAATATTTCATTGCATAAGGAATTATATCATCTCCTATCTAGTTTATTTAATTACAAGCAAGATATGTTATTGGGTTTCATTACAGGGGCTGCTGTTCGGCAAATGTTGCACAGCCTTACTTTAAATTTGGATCTCTGACATGTTGAAAATGAGTAGAGAAAAGTCATAAAGACAGCTGACAATGCAGCAGTGTCAGTAATGGTAACATTTGTACAATGGTAACAACCATTTCTTAAGTTTGATAACATTTCTTCTTCTTTTTAAATTGTTCATTTTACTGTTTGGTCTTATTTTAACAATTCATATTCACATATTATGTGAAGCACTTTGTGACTCTGTCTGGGAAAGGTGCTGTATATTATGTCATAACGTTAGTTAACATTAGCCACCATGAGCTACTGGTCATATCAGACAAAGTGAGAATGTAGCAGAAAATCCTTGAGTGCATAGTGAACTGAGTAATGGTGCATTTTATTGTTAATTAATCCAATTTATCCAGAACATTGTGCTATTTCCTCGTCCAAAAGTTACAGTCTCACTTTAAAAGGCAAATTATTAACCATTAAGCTTGACGAACACAGTCATTCAGAATATCATATCATATATATGTGGCCTATTCTTTCTTTCCCTGTGGCTTTCATGACAAATCCAGTTCACCTCCTGTTCTCTTGACACACTACACTAACAAGACTACTGGTAGTTTAAGTCTGGTAGCTCGATTTAAATGTTTAAATGCTTTAACCACCTGTCTCCTTAATTGTTTTAACTAGTAAGAGGTAGTTGGCACCAGGAAGGTAATACAGGTTAATATACTTAATGGTTCATAATGTTAGCCTTGCAGAATGACATCTGTTAATCAGTAGGACCATAATTCAATACAAGGACTCAGTTGAAAGAGAAGTTGTGTTTCCAATTCAATCTTGTCAAATCACTATCTGTTAGGTAAGATGATGTTTTAATGACATGGCACAGCCTTATTGATCTACAAACAGAGGTCATATATAAAAAACGAAAGGTCATTTTCTAGATTCTGTGGCCTAGACTCTCTTCAACTTCTGAAAAACCCCGCACCTCGTCCAAATCACAAATTAAGCTAATGCTTTGAGCCTTTATCCTCTTTTATGGATCCACCATTCTTCCTTTGTTCCCCTACAGTATTATAATTTTAAAGCTTTGCACAATACCAACAGAAATAATTAGTTGTAAATGTGAATGTGAAAAAGACACTTAACCTCAAAAAAAAAAAAAGTCATTTTTGAAAAGTCATCACAAAGTGTGGTCGTTTTTCACAAAGAATCAAGATACAAATTGGTATTGTCCAATCATAGCCTTCCAATATTACTTCCTCGAGTAATCTGCAGAGACTGCAAAAAGATTAATGAATGACACAGTGTCCATGCATTGATAAATACATTTGAGGAAAACAATACTCTTGTAGTCTTGTCTTTTCTGTGTTCAGATCACCCAAATCAATAGTAAGTACTGTAAGCTCATTTCATAAAATGTTTATCAAATTATATATTGTGAATTCATGATGGTCATTTGTTGAGATATGTCACAGAGCCAACACCATGTCAGCCTGGCAGCTCAACAGGGGATAATGGTATTTAGATGTCCTGTAAGCACACGGATCCTCTCAGTCAGCAACATTAATGGGGCCATGAGGCATCCTGCTCATGTCCCTTATGCTTAGGTACAGTAAAGGGGTATTAGACAGTAATGCTGGCTGATCTGAGCATTCTGTCTGCTGTGTAGTCTGGGGGGAGCACCATGGGGAGCACCAGCAAGGTGGCCAACTTGTTGAACAGGAGACAGAGTCTTTTCCCTAACCACAAAGTTGGGGATTCAGACATTAATCGAAGACCCTCGGAAATTGTCTATCCTCTGGCCAAGAAAAGCTGCGTGAAGACATGGAACTCCATGCAGGAGCTGGGGAGGGACATCTACGACATTTATGCAGAGTACGAAGAAGAACGGGATGACAGTGCTATGTATTGCTCTTCCAAACATGTTTCACTCTCCAAGAAGAACTACACGATCAACATCAATGTAGGGGGTAAGCCTTACCAGATAGCCTACAAGACGGCCGCCAAGTATCCAAAGACCAGAATAGGACGACTGGCCACCTACACGGACCACAACATGAAGCTGGACTTGTGCGATGACTACATTGTGGCCACCAATGAGTATTTCTTTGACAGGGATCCAGATGTCTTCCACAACATCTTCAACTTCTACAGGACCGGTGTTCTGTGGATCAAGGATGAGTTGTGTCCCCGCAACTTCCTGGAGGAGATTAACTACTGGGGCGTGAGGATCAAGAACACCCACCGCTGTTGTCGCATCTCCTTCGAGGAGCGGCAGGACGAGCTGAATGATCAGCTGAAGATCCAGAGGGAGCTGGAGGCAGAGGTGGAGATTGAGGAGAATGAGGAGCTCTTCCATGACATGTTCATGGGCCAGAAGCGCAGGGCTATCTGGAACTTGATGGAGAAGCCATTTTCGTCTGTCAAGGCCAAGCTGATGGCCTTGGCTTCCAGCGTGTTTGTCCTGATCTCCCTAGTGGCAATGACTCTCAACACGGTGGAGGAGATGCAATACAGAACTCCCAAAGGTCAGCTCAGCGGGAAGACATACTGGGAACACGTGGAGTCCATGTGCATCGTCTTCTTCACGATGGAGTTCCTGCTCCGTCTAATGTCTACTCCTGACCTCAAATCCTTCAGCAGGAGTGTGCTCAACGTGGTGGACCTGATTGCCATCCTGCCTCAGCATGTACAGGCCATCTTGGAGTTCTTTGACAATGAGGAGAATTACATGAAGCATGAGGCCGACATGCAGGCGGTAGGGCAGGTGGGAAAGCTGGGCCAGGTGTTGCGGATCATGAGACTGATGCGAATCTTTCGAATCTTGAAACTGGCGCGACACTCCACAGGTCTGCGGGCCTTCGGCTTCACTTTGCGTCAGTGCTACCAGCAAGTAGGCTGCCTCTTCCTTTTCATCGCCATGGGCATCTTCAGCTTCTCGGCCATGGTTTACACTGTGGAGCATGACATGCCGCAGACAAACTTCACCAGCATTCCTCATGCATGGTGGTGGGCAGCTGTAAGTATATCTTTGTCAATTGTAGTGTAAAAAAACAGCAGGACAAGACTCTAAAGTAAGAACACAGAGGAAAGTTCGTGGAGTAGAAGAAATATGGAAAGCACAAAGCCTTAATATTATAAAAGTTAAATAACCCACTTAAGTAACAATGTAACCTATTGATTTATAAGTAAACTGAAGTGCCCTGTCCTCAAATGACTTTAATACTGACAAAATCCCTGAGGCATAATGTTATTAGATTACACTCCAGCACTACCTGGCTTACAAAAAACAATGAGGTCAGCTCTACTGCAAGGTGTGTCACCTCATGCTTTGGTATGTGTGACTCAAGCGGTCAATGGTAACATTCAAACTACCGATTGTATATTTTTACAGTACTGATGTATTAATGCCACCTGGTCAGTTTTATAAAGTGAAATAACCTGGTAAATGTTCTGAATTAAGGTTTATTTGAGTTAACACAAACCTTTTATTCACTGCCTGTGAAGGGAACTGTGAGCACTGATCACTGCTACAGATATCTGTTGTATTCATATAAACAGAAGCTAAAGAATTGTGAACCATTTTGAGTCCTAGGTGAACCTATAGGTCATTTTTCCTGATGTTTCTTAGCAGGATTGTCACTGAAAGTAAGTTAACCCCTCTGAACAGATTTGTACAACACAGTCTTAGGCAAATCTAATGTAATTTTAGGGATAGTCATGAAAATGTGAAGAAGTATTTGCTTCCCCTGATGTGAAACCTTGTTGGTAATTATAAAGTTCAGCAATTGAATATTTTGGAAGTGTGGGTCCTAATAAATGGAATGTGATTATTTGAGTATAAAATTAAACAATTGGCAAACTACAGCTAACTGGTAATTTTTATTTTCATCACTTTGGACCACCAAAAATTCACAAAAAAATAAGGGGGCAATATGGAAGCCTAGAAAATTGTTTCTCAATCCACATGAAAGACTGAAAAACATGTTTCCCAATTGGCAGCATGTGAATCAAATATCATGTAACACATAATCAGCTAAATTTCCTGGGTCTTTCATAGTCTGCACACTCCTAAATCAGAGCACATGAGCTCTGAACTTAGGACTGGTTAATAATCACACAGTGTTCCAGTCTGTTCTGTTAATTGTTTTAAAGTTGTATACTTATTCTTGTTATACTTACCTGTGTCACTAGATTAAGAATATATTATTGGGAATGACCTGGCTCCCAGTTTTAATCTGAGTTTACTGCCTACTTTGTTGTCTAACAAAGGCAAAATGCAGTGGTTTTTACAAAGGTGCAAAATGCCCCAATTGGCCAAAAAGATGAGCAGAGGTCTGCTAACAGGACACTGACTGAACCTGCTGGTAAGGTTTGTGAGTCATGTTTCTCCATCACCACTGACCCTTCTCCCTCCCCCACAGGTCAGCATCTCAACTGTGGGCTACGGTGACATCTACCCAGAGACCATACTGGGTCGTCTCTTCGCTTTCATCTGCATCTCTTTAGGAATCATCCTCAACGGTCTTCCCATATCTATCCTCTTCAACAAGTTCTCAGACTATTACTCTAAACTCAAGTCAAATCAGTACACAGCCTCCACCAAGAATCGAGGGAAGGTGAGATTTTCCAACAGGACAGTGAAAAGCCTCAACCGCTGCTTTTGCCAAGCACACTAATTTCTTTCATTTTTCTGAAGAAATAATATGATTTGGCAGCTTTAGTAGTTAGGAAGACAGTAGGACTGACTGTTTCTGTGAAAATATTTGATTTTTGTATACAGATAACCATATTTTATATAAACTACATTTCTGTCAAAAAAAGAGAAAAACAAAAGATAAAAATAAAAGTATCCACTAGTTTAGCCTCCTGCTATTTAAATATTATATCTCTATGTTATCATTTACAGAAATTACACAAAAAAGAGTTCCTTTTCAGCGGTAAACTCTTCATACCTGTCCATCATTGCAAATTAAATGTCTATGTACAATCATTCTTCAAACCCACAACGAGTATTTTAATTTACAAATTTACTGTATTGAGTATGTCAATTTTGAGAAAACATGTATTCAATGATGCAAAACACATGTACAATATATACATTTGATGTAATTATACTTCTACAAATGTGAATATTTCTCTATATTATCACATGGCTTCAGTGAAGTTGGAACAAGCATCTACTGAATATGCTTAAATTTGATATTATCACCCAATGTTGGAAGATGTTGTTACTTCAAATTAAAATGTAAACTTTTTTTTAATCATGTTTCACATAAAATATTAGTTTCTTTATAATTGCAGCTGCAATGTTTTAAATCTGTATGCTCACACAGGAGATCTGCAGGGGCTTGCGAAGTGTGCTAAACCTTCAGTCACTGATTCTCCTTTACATATGTTTGCAGTTGATTATTAGCCTATAAAGTATGCACTATGATTGACTTGCAATGCATGCAACTAATAGTCACACGATTCAATTTGAAACTATACCGTCTTTGCTTCTTTTCTCATTAGAATGTCTTTGCATGTGCTAAACATGAGTTGACTGCAGCGCCGCCATGCCTTAATGCTAATGACAAGTAAATCATGTAGAGTTACCTTTATTGAACTGAATTAGGTTTGAAACGCCAATTTGCATGCATGAATGAAGATTTTTTGCAATAGTAGCCTACACATAATAATCCACGATGTTCACATTGCACAAAACTAAAATTGCATGTCAAAATGACACATTGTCAATATTTTAAGTGACCCCCCCCCCCAAAATTTCACAAATCACGTTTTCAGGGGAGCCCATGTCATATTAAGGGGAGTCAAGCTTCCCCTAGCTCCCCCGTAGTTTGCACCCTGACTAAATATGAAATGGTAAATTGCCACTTTTCATCACAACACCAACCGCCGTCAGACACCGCCTACCAAGAACCTGGGTCTGTCCGAGGTTTCTTCCTAAAAGGAAGATTTTCCTCCCCACTGACGCACTAATGCTTGCTCTTGGGGGAATTACTGGAATGGTTGGGTCTTTGTATATTAGAGTGTGGTCTAGACCTATTCTATCAGTAAAGTGTCTCAAGATATCTGATGTCATGATTTGATACTATAAAATAAAATTGAATTGAATTGAAGAGGAGGACAGGGCACCGCGGCCGAGTCGAGCCAAGCCGAGTAGAGCTATAACTAGCATTGGGTAAGCACTAATTGACTAAATACTACGCCTACATCTTCATAGCTGTTGACCTGCATTTATCTCTGCTGACCACTTCTATGTGTTCCGGATAACCTTTGCACTTCTTGGTGCACCATCTTGGTTTACTATTACTATTGGTGCTAGAATAGGAAAACAACATACTACAGCATCATTCAGCGTTTTGCAACTGCTCATGATTTAACACAGCTTATACATGGACTGGTGTTTCAAATACACAATATTTTGTCTAGCTAAACCTATTTGTAACAAAAGAAAGGATAACAACTGTCAATGCAGACCAACAACCTGTGCTTGAAATGAACCAGAACTCACCAGTACTCAAAACTGGTACCAGCACTTCTGATTTTTGTCCAAAAGAGTACTCTTACTTCTAACTGTTATTCACAGTATTATTAATCGGCTGATATTTATACCCAAACAGGCTATATCATATTTATAAAGAAAAAAACAAGCATATGCAATGTAAAATCAGACATTGAGCATCCCCATCTAGCTCAATTGGAATGATCCATGTTTTGTAACCACATTTTTAGACACTGCAAGGATTCGAATATGAATATGACAAAAAATTAAAACCACTATATAAAACACAACAATTACAGAAATACATTTAATACTGCCCCTATTTCACAAAATCATTTTATTACAAAGTAAATAAGCATACAATCTTTCAGGCCTTCCAATAACTTACAACAATTCAATAATCCACAACTGACCATTTACATTACAATTCTGTTCCTATGTTTCCGTCTATTCTTTTCTGTATTGGTCAATTAATGATTTCTTTAATCTATTTTTTAATTTGATGATATTATGGCTTTGATGTCATGTTCAGTCCATTCTATAAGGTCACCCCACAAACTGAAACACACATGCTTCGCACAAGAGGTTGTTTGAACATAAATTGTCCTCTTAAATGATAACACCTTTTTTTTGTTTATTAAACATTGCGCATATGTTACATGGTAAATTATTTTCTTTAACTTTAAACATGAACTAAGCAGTTTTAAATGTAACAATGTCCATATATGTCAGCAAATGTAAATTAAAAAAGAGATGATAAGTGTACTCATAATACCCGGTGTGATTTATTATCCTGTTTGCTCTTTTTTTAATGTGCAATTGTTTTGTAAGTTGTAAGTAGAATATATGGCAAAATAAGTGTGCAGTACAACGTATGTAATGTATTTTGGTTCATTATATATCTAGTTTTCTTCAATGTACCAGTACTCCTGGCCATCTCCATGCACAGATATTTAATGTGGGGCTTCCAGCACAGCTTGCTTTTGTCAATGAAATTATCTAGCCTTCTGACAAATAATTTTTTTGAGTATTTTTGATTTAGCAAGGATATTGGTTGTTTTTAGTTATTGTCCATCACAGAGTATTTCATCCCTGTGTACTTTATATCGTTGGCAATTTAGGGCCCACATTAACAAAGAAATAGTTGAATCTTTCAACCACTTCATTCATATTTGTCCACATCTTGTAATTATCCTTGAAGTTTTCAAGATAATTCAATCCTTTTGTAACAATGTTATTATAATTATTTTCTGAAAATCTCTTTTATTAAAATGTTTTTTAATCAGACTATTTTTATTATATAAAGTTGTAAATATGTCTAAGAATAGTTCATACACATAGTGGCATCATTACATGTTATTTTGTTTGGTTTTGTGATGTTGGAAAAAGACTCAAAACTTTACAATGTTTCAATTGAACTCTTCCGTCAATTTCTGTTTATTGGGATTAAGTAGGTCAATGTCCCCACATATGTAGTTAACTTTATGCTTTACCTTATTAAACATTTTTTTCCATTTTTTCTGTGAATATTTCAACACTGGATTTTGGTTTCCTATACACATAACTTAAAATGACATTCTTCTATTTTTCCATACATAATTCAATTGAGATACACTCCATTATCATCAATGACTACTGGCATGTTTTTGACAACCTTGTTAATGAAACCTTTGTCAACAAAAATATATTTCAATATTTATAAATATATCCAAGACACATGCAATTATCATGTCATACAACTGCTGAATTAGGCTAGTAGCACCTTCTTTGAACCAATTCAAACACTGCCGACAAGACAACACATTAAACCAGTGTTAATATGACAATAGCTAGCAATCCATGATACTGTGTGCGACGGCGTCAACAAATACTGATAACGAGATGAATGGCGATCCTTATCCAGGTAAGATTTGGCGAGGCTGTTATAACTTCCTTACTTATAATTTACATAGGCATGCCTGATAAACTGGACAATGGGAGGAATGAAATCCGAGGTGAACAAGTCTGTTTTGGAGCTCCATCAGGCTTCACTGTCCAGTGGATCTTAAATGTTGAGATATCATGGATGATGCCAAATTGTCTCTTGTCTGCATATACTGTATATTGATTAATATTAACGGTCTCTAGGCTGTCCGTCTATAAATTGCCACTGAAATTGATAATTTGGTCCAGAAGGTGGCAGTAGTTCACCAATGTGCATGTCAGCTGCAGTACATTTTCAAAGAAGAAGTGCAGTCCTGTCTTTGGTTGTAAAGTGACCTCTGGTTGTTAGCTTGCTGTAAAACTATGGCGCCTCCAGTTGCAGTGTCGCCTTTGATTAAGGTTTGTGTTGCTTTAACGTTACATATTGTAACACAGGATTACTCGTGGTTTACTGTAAATTACCTTTTGCCCTTGTATTTTGAGTTGCTAACGTTAGCTACCGACAATCACGCTAACCTGTTAGCAAGGAAGCATGCTAGCTTATAGCTAACGTTACTACAACTTCTAACGTTAGCGTTATTTGCATTTGTGCGAATGCATATTTGTTCATTGTTATGTGAAGTGCGACTTGCCTTGCCTTGCTAGCTGAGCTACTCTAGCTAACGTTAAGAACATTGAAACTACGTAGCGCTGGCTTGCTAAATGGTTGTTATAAATAGAAATGCCATTGGATTTAATGGACATTAATCCAATAAAAGGCAGTTTATGAACCGTATCGCATCTTTAGGTGTTTAATTAAGATGTAACTTAATCTGTCGTCCTTGGTATCGCCCACTTCTGTTCATATTTGGTGGTGGTAGACTCCAAACAGGTGGAAACATTTATTTTATTGGAATAATAACAATGGTTGGAATAATAACAATGGTGGTTGATTATATTTTTGCTGAATTAAAGTGTAGGCCCTAACTACTCGGGAAACTTGTTTAATTAAACTCTGTTTGTGTAATTCGTGGCCATGACGAAGGTGTATATCAATTCCTCCAGCACTGTACAGAGTTCAATGGGCCTTACGGAAACAATGTTAGGTAAGGATGTCTAGAACGTCTAAAGCGAAGGCTACTGGGTATTCTGTCATTTCTATTGGTTAGAACCTATGAATGACAAAAAAATCTTCAATACGAAAATGGCAAGTTTAGCAATAACAGTTCAATTTGTAGATATCCCGTCAATTGTATGATTGATTGAGAATTTGCATAAACTTTGTAGGGACTGCACCACTGGCATTCATTTTCATGGTTTTCTCCTTCACAGACGGCAAGGTATTCAGCTTTGATTGCTGGCATCCTCTATGGCAAAAAAAGATATGGTGAGTTATTCTTATTAGCAATGATGCACTTTACTGGAACAGTACACTGAGAAAAACCCACGTAATCTATTAAATATAACAGTAATTTGGACCGAGTAATTTGGAAGTTCAAAAAACGCTAAACATTGTTTTAAGACCTGATCCTCTTACAAAAAAGCATGCTTCGCATTAACTTGGCAAATAAGATTATAAACTCAAGTTACTGGATTAAAGGTCATAAAATGTTAACGTGCCAAATATGATATATCTTTATTCAGTTCCTGCAGCATCTTATTTAAGGAGGATGTATATGCCACCATATTTGCTTGGTGTATCTTAACAAGATGTGCACTCTGTTGCACTCAGTTATTACACACAGTACACACAGGCCTGAATTACACACACATGCTCAGTACCTATACATGCACTTAATGGAGAGATATCAAAGTAACATAAGGTTATAACTATTATTTTTTCTTTAAATAAACCCGCTATTTTCCTCAGAAAACCTGAAGCCAATTGCAGCTGAGGAGAGGAGGATTGAGGAGGAAGAGAAAAAGGTTCGCGAAGAGCAGGAGCGCATCGCCAAGGCGCTTGCAGAAGGTAGCCCGTCCAACCTAAATCCTGCATGTCAAATATTCAGTCCACAGTTTGCACATGCATACAACTGCATGCTGCACGGTTTCTAGGAAGTGGTTTCAATGATAGCAACACCAGTAATAGTTGGTGCTGCATTGCACAATAAAGTGGTAGACCATAAACCATATTTGCTATGTAAAATTTTAAATGTACTAATCCCACTTATTTTACTCATTCCTTACAGCAAGTGAAGATACTATTCTGAAGTAAAGCTGGTGTGCAGTCTGAGGATGTCAATGTGCAATTCCCAACATCTCCTTCCTTTTCCTGGAGTAACAATGGCAAAGGCGGGTCCCAAGCAGTCAACCACTCCCGTGTTGTAGACCCACTCCCTTTTACCTTGTATGATACAACTCTATAGAATGCCAGAGTGACTATAAACTAGTTACATGATCTAAAATAAAAGTTTTTGGACTCCTTATTGTAGCACTGCAAATGCAGCTGCATAAGTAATAATGTTCATGTTTGTAATGAAATGTCATAAATCCAAAAGTACATGACCACTGTAGTCTGTCTTTTTTTTACCTTTTAGTTATAATCAGTGTTTACCTACAGTGACTGTTTAGTACAGGTATGACAGGTTTTATTAAAATAACAATTTAAGTTGTTTTTTTTATATTAAAATTATGCATTTGTTGATCTTGGACCTGCACTCCAATCAAGGAGTAAACCTCCATATGTGGGTTAGACATTAATCTGCCTTTTATTTCTTGATTGTAGAACATGTATGGTCTATAAAATGTTAGAAAACCGTGAAAAATACAACTCCAGGAAAGTCAAAGAAGACTCAGTTACCTGTGAAAACTGAAATGATCAGAAGAATGCTATTTGAAGCAAAGCTCTCAGCTAGAAGCCCCAGCAAAGTCCCAATGCTAAAAAAAGATAAAAGAAATTGTCAGATGACCCCCATGTACTGAATTCAAGCCACAGAACACTGGGAAGACAGGAAACATCGGTGGTGAAAGAATCACGTTATGGGGATGTTTCTCATACTGTGGTGTTAGGCCTATTTATTGCATACCAGGGATCATGGATCACTTTCAATACATCCAAATACTTGAAGGGGTCATGTTGCCTTATGCTGAAGAGGAAATGCCTTTGAAATGTGTCTTTCAACAAGACAATGACCCAAAACACACCAGTAAGTGAGCAAAGCCTTGGTTCCAGATAAACAACATTGATGTTTTGGAATGGCCAGCCCAATCCCCGGACCTCAATCCCATAGAACACGTGTGGAGTCACATCATAAATGCTGTTTCTGAGGTAAAACCCAGTAATGCAGAGGATTTATGGAATGTAGTTCAATCGTCCTGGGCTGGAAAACCTGTTCACAGGTACCAGAAGTTGGATGACTCCATGCAACACAGATGTGAAGTAGTTCTCAGAAAAAATGGTAATGCAACTAAATATTAGTGCAGTGATTCAGCATAGCAAACCCTTGAGACATTTATCAGTTTATACAGTATTTTTTGAGCTTGTAAAGAAAAATGAAAATACTTCTATTTTTTTGAACAGCGTAATATTCCATTTTATTCACTTTATTCAAAGTTATAACACACACTTGATCAATTTTGGTCATGTTTTGATTTGGAATCTAATGTGCAGTGTTCCCAATGCATTGATAATATGGAATAAAAGCTATTCTAAGGATTTTGAGTATTATTCACTTTTTTTAAACACACTGCTATTATTCTGGACACAACTGTACGTTCCAAACTGAACACATATCATTTCCACTGCTGATTAGTGTGATTCAATACAGGTGAAAAATCTGACTTGATAGTTATAGGTAAATAAAACACAACAGTCATGTAATCCAACTATTCCCCCTGCAGTCCCTTTAGGGTCATGTGTTGCTCACAGTGAAATCCATGGTTTATGGCTTGTTGCCCAGATACTTTCAACATTCATCTTCCTGAAGACCAACTAACTGTTAGATTCTGTGGAAATACTTTCCATTCCTCTCTGACAGTCACCTGCTAATGGTCACCTGATATGGCTTGAGTTCAGACTTGTCGAACCTGAGCTGACCTCCAGTTAAGCAAGTGTGCGTCTAAATGTGCCTAGGATCATTTAAACCTAACTTTTGTTTTTAGATTAGAGAGGCAGAGTTCATACTGTTGGTATTAACACCGAGTAATACTGTTACCAGCATGTTGATAACAGCCCAGGGTGTCAAAGAATAGAGGCCTTACCTAACATACTGAGGACAGGTAGTTATTACAATAACAACATTGCCCAGGGCTGACTAAAAGTACAGCTGGACTTACTGGGAAGTACACAACAAAGCAGATTAGAGAATTGAAAAAAAATGAGTAAATAAGAATAGGAAATTTGAAATAATGAAACAAATCTAAATTAATTCTAAAATTAATTGGAAAAAGTACAAGGGTTAAAAAAAAAAAGCCTAAAAAAATGGCTTTAAGAATTGACGGTAAACTTTATGCTGAGAGCATATTGTGAGCAACAACACTAATTAGATTTGTAAATGGACTTGAAGCAGCAAACTATTTCATTATGTGTTACAGCACAATACCCCACTCTGGGGTGTTACAACACCTTGGCATCAGTATTCACATTTGCTGGTGGTGTGCGCACTTGACATTATGCAGCAGCTTATAGATGGAAGCTCTGGCAGCTTTTATGGACAAGATGCAACACGTTACTGCGCAAGTGACAACAGACAGGAACACCTGACATAACGTAACAGGGTATTAGTGCTCAGTGGGCTTTTTTCCAGACTGTTTTATTATGTAATTTGTAAATTATGTAAAATTATAATTGTGAAAATACTGCTTTCACATCCTTTATCTTTAAACTTTGTGGATCTTTTATGTTTTATAGCCAGCAACAATAAAACCATATATATTTGAAGTACCCTTACAATTCAAATAAGCAGAACCAATTATTGTTTGGAAATCTAAAATTAATAAAAGTGAGTGTTTATTTTTGTCACAAATTATCAAAGCCATTAGAAAAGTACCAAAAATAAAAATAAAAACGAACAGGAAAAACTTAACTGCCCAGTAAGGAATGTTACGGTTTGTTTTTAAGAATAGTATCCCAGTATAGACTTGGTAACATTTTATCTGGAGATGGAAAAAAAAAGAAAAGAAAGAAGATGGCTGTTTTAATCTTTTTAAGAACGGAAAAACAAACTCTAATTAAAAATAAAATCATCTTCTCATTTTCTTTTATTTAATCTGTATCACCCTGTCACATTACTTTCTCAGCAAATTTTCATATTTGCACTAGGTTGCAATGGACATTATGACATAAAGTAAAAACGTTTGTCTGCACATGTAAACACATTGGCCATGAACGTGTGACTTGGTGTTCAGGACACCACTTTGTCCTGGGGCTTTTGCGGTTATGTATCCCATTATAGAGCCCTGCAAACAATTACATAAAGCCAACACACTGCTGAATGTGAGGGTTTATCAGCTTACAGCGGGGGATTTCGTTAACTGGATTAGTGGTAGATTTAAACTCTGCATTTAGGTTCAAGAAGTGAAAATAATCAGCGAGCCCGTCTGCACATCAGGTATATAAGGGTTCACACGGCGTCTTCTCACCACAGCTCCAACACCGCAACAGCTCTACATTGGTAACTTTGTGCGACCACATCCTACACTTAAGGTAAGCAGATGCTTTTTGTAGAGAGCAAGTGATCTTTTTACAAACTAAATATGGAGTTTATCCTTTAGCCAGATACAAGCTGCTCTAAAGTAACAAAGAACTGGAAATAAAGATCATACTAGTATGCCAATTAACATGCTTGACCTTGTTTTGCTTAGAATGGACTTCCAAATCGTTGCCCTGGTGATGTTGTTCCTGGCCTGCGTGGAGCAGAGCCTGGCCTCATGCGTTGTGGACAGCTTCACAGTAAAAGAAGACTTTGACCCCAAAAGAGTGAGTACAAATATATTTTTAAGTATAGCCTATATTTTTGGTTTTAGTTCATGTGCATGTCCATATTCCACGGATAAAATGCCTATTCAAATAACCTTTATTATTTCCCCCCCGAAAGTATGCAGGAAAGTGGTACGCTCTGCAGAAGAAGGATCCTGAGGGTTTGTTCCTGCAGGACAACATCTCTGCTGAATACACTGTTGAAGACGATGGTTCCATGGTTGCCTCTTCCAAGGGCAGAGTCACTCTCTTTGGGTGGGTGTTGCTCATTTTTAGTTTATTAAGTGGCAATCTATAAGCAGTCGTTATATTTGAGACAGGCTACATTCCTGTTTGCAAATGCAACAGTTTTTTTCTCCCCTTGTGATCCAGGTTCTGGGTCGTGTGCGCCGACATGGCTGCTCAGTACTCTGTGCCCGACCCCGGCACCCCCGGCAAGATGTTCATGAACTACCAGGGACTGGCCAGCTACCTGTCCAGCGGCGGCAAGTCTCCTCAGTTGTATGCACACATTCTCTTGGCCTCTCTCGGTCTAACACAGCTGGGACTAACTTTTTGCTCCCCGCTCTTTCAGGTGACAACTACTGGGTCATTGACACGGATTATGACAACTATGCCATCACCTATGCCTGCCGCACCCTGAAAGAGGATGGAAGCTGCGATGACGGATACTCCCTGGTCTTCGCCCGCAACCCCCGCGGCCTCCCCCCTGCCATCCAGAGAGTCGTCCGCCAGAAACAGGAGGAAGTCTGCATGGCCGGAGAGTTCCAGCCAGTGCTACAGTCTGGTATGTACTCAGTCTTTTACATTCAGCTCACATGGACAGACAAACAGAGAAACCACACACCTTGACTTGCATTCAAAGGATTAAGTTGATACTGTGATGCCAAAACTTTTAACATTAAGGGTAAACTAGTCTTTATCCTTAGCGTTCCACTCATGGGATTGCTACGGTGCTGCACAAAATTTCGCCAGATACATACATTTTCCGTTTCCTTTGACTTTCTTTGCGTTTGAATTTTAAATTTGGTGAATTTATGAGGACTTTGGGTAACTCCTCCTCAGATCTCTGCATGGTAAAATGACACACGTAGCTAGACTATCTGTCCAATCTGAGTTTTCTGTTGCACGACTATTTTGCCGCGGCTCTGTGCGGAGTTAAACACCACCTATGACGATTCTGACTGTTTTAGAAAAAAGCCGTTAAACCAGAGCACGCTTTCCTCCCATCCCCGATTGCTATGAATGCACGCTTTGTAGGAGGGTCTGGCAAAGCGTGACAAAGAGTAAACAAAGAAGTACTATTTGCAACAATTGGATTGCCCTTTATAGTACTTTTCAAAATACATTTATATTTAACTTTAACTATTTCAAGCTCTGTGTTACATTTGACACACTAACCTAACACTTGATTCTATTGTCTATGTTTAACAGGAGCCTGCTAAACTGGCCCTAGGCTAAGGTTTGCTGACTGGATCATCCGCCAAAAGTGAAGACACAGCTCTCCTCAAAGACGCAAATGAGAGAATATTAATGCTATCAGATTCAACGCCCTGAAAAAAAGAATTTCATTGAACCTACCAAGATGAAAATATATTTCCCATACACTATTACCTGTTGAGTGAATGTGATCATTTTCCTTCTGTATTAGTTACAATATATTTTGTAAAGAAACTTCCCGTTGTCATGTTTTTGTAAAAACGACCGTGTAAGAAACCTAGATTGGTGGTCCAAATCTTATTTATCTAGTGCCCAAACACAATTATATATAAAAAAAAAGACATACAGGTTTACAAATTGTCCTAATGGATTTATTACACAGCTGGGAACATTCTATATTTTCTTATTGTCAACCAATATCCAACAAAAAGACCAAAATCAACATGGAATTTGTCCAAACTGCCTGTGTATCCAAAACCTGATATATGTTATTTCCGGAGCCTTAGAGCTCTATTGCTCAACATGATATAAAAACTAAAGCACCAAATGGGTATTAATCCACTGCTTTTAATCCAAAATTATAATTACACGTTACTAGTTGAACATTTTTTCACCAAGACTGGATGTGTTATGTCCCTGTGTCCCTTTATCCACCCCCTTTTGCAATGAATCAACAACTGCTTAAGAAATGAATGTATTTGAGCTGATAATGTTTGCGGATAATTATTAGTCTTTGGTCACTTTTATCTAACAAGATCAGAGTTTACAATTACAAACATTTCTATACACTATTAAAAATGTGATGCCTGTATTTCTGTGAAACAGACCATGAGCATATATAATAAATGGTACAATGCGATTTGCCAGATGGCACAGCACTTGTATTGCATACAAGTGCTATACAAGTCATTTCTATACATTCATTTCTATACATGTATTTACATAGAACAAAACCATCAGAAACATAATTAGAATGCTACCAGACTTGCCCGTGGTCTAGTGCTCCTCTGAGTAGCTCTCTGGCAGCGAGTACGGACCAGGCCTTCCCCAGTAGTCCACAGCTCGGACTCTGTACAGACCGCCAGCCTTCCCATCTACTAAAGAACACAACATGGTACATTGTATTACATTGTATTTTTTCTTTGGCTGGATGTGACAACAGCAAAATATAGTTTGAAAGGTGAAGAAAATTCAGATTCTTATAATCATTTACTGGGAATTCTTACCAGGTGAATAAACATAAGAAGTAAAAATGGTGTCTTGAGTGTTAATTCTGCTGAATTCCTTGTGGTCTGTAGAAAACTCCACTTCAAATGTCTTAATGCATCTGCAAATAAAAGTATATATAAAAGTATATTCAAAAGCATGAATGAGTGTTTCTTGTGCCTGGTGTATGCATATAACATATTTACTGCATTTCAACAGTCATAAAGAGATGAAATCTACTGTACTGCTGCAGTCAATACAAGTAGTTTGGGATAAGACATGTTTCTGTCATCAAACAAATGCAAAAATAAAGAAATAACCATGTGCACCTACTTAGAATCGATACAGTGGTCTGACCAGACGACCAGGACTTGGCCTTTGGTGATCCTGATGAAGTGTAATCCATTGACCTAATCAAAAGTCAAATACAGGTAAGAGTTCATCTCTTTTGAATTTTGCAGCTCAGCCCCATATATTATTCATCAAGCATTCAACATAACACAGGTTTTGAGGGTTAAGTTATGTCTTCATTCTTAAATCATAAATCCCTTTCTCACTTTGCAACTGGAGAAAATCTTCCTTGACTTACTTGCATTGACAGAGAAACAAATGCTCACCTGTGCAGTGTGACAAATACAAACACAGATGCAGGACAAGGTGGTATTCAACTGATGTACCAATAAATAACATTCATGAGAAGCTTTAAGGTGGACTATGACAATCACATATATTCTGACCTGACATTGTTGCATTGTGTTGGGTACGAACCTGGTCTGGGACGGCTTTGGGCCGGGCACAAACATGGATGAGGAGGACAGAGGGCACGGACAGTTTAGCTTTCAGAGTCAGAGTGTCTGCTGCAGGAACTTCCCAGGGTCCATCAACATGAGGGTCCTGACACAATGGCACATCATCAGTGGGTCAAAGCAAGTCTCAAAGCACTTTACAGAGAAAGGAAAAAGTCCCAAAAGATCAAAGCAATCAGAGCTGCCTTAATGTCGACAGCGCTGGTAACTGGCAATAAAATTCAACATGTTAATTGAAGCTGCACTGAACAAGATCATCATCCATGAATACACCTCGTCCCAAAAGTAAGATATACTTTCACACTATTTAATGTGTAAAATAGTTACCGTTTAAAAACGTCCAATGTTTATTGTGTTACAAATTAAATGATACTTATTTTCTAATTCCAAATGGAGTTACAGAAGCTAAAAGCTGCATATACAATATTGTGAAATGACAACTTGATGTACTAAATAAATAACGTACATTGCAAAATAACATGATATTATTTTTTATATTATAATTCAGCCCTGCTGTTTACCTGCACACTCCTGAGGCGTCTGAACTGTTCTGCTGTGGGGTAGTCGGGGCTGCCCATGCTCTGCCACAGCTGGTACGGGTTGGTCACATTGTTGTCAATATAATATGTGACATACACAAGATCTGGATTGCAAACAGACAGATAGCAGGCAGGACTGAACTGAACCATTCACGGTTGGATCTGGTCATATTTTTCTTAAAACGTAACCTTCTTTCATCATTATTTACCTTTCTGCGCAGACAGTCCTTTTAGTGAGACGGTGACATCATCAGGGTTAGTGGAGGTGCTGTTGTCGTCACTGTTGTAGAGCAATACGGCTGCCTGCCAGCCATCTGAGCCGCCCACTGTTACGGGCTTGTGGCTACTGGCGAGAACTCCCACCGTGCTGTTGACAGTTCCTGCGGAGCTCAAAACATGAGCCAGGACCTGCGTCTCTCCTTAAAGGGGAAATCACATACAGCAGAGGCAACAGGGTCCATTAAAATAGAACAGGGACAGATGAGACAGCAACATCATGGAGCCCTGAGCTTTGCTTGTACAAGGGGCTGCTTCAGAAAACACAAACACACACACACAAATCCATCATAATTCAATCATACATTTCCACGGAGGCACAGGGTTCGATCTTATAATTTAATAATTTTTTACACTCTTTTTTGTTAGTAATCACTACACACAGGCCCGACATCCACTATTCATGCACAAATGGAGAGATGTCAGAGTGAGTGGGCTGCCAGTGCTGGACCAGCGCCCTGAGCGGTTTGGGGGGGGGGGGGGG
>NC_048411.1:19165380-19207114 GCF_013103735.1 Etheostoma cragini
TTTAATTCTTCCTTCTTTGATTTGTTTTGCATGATCAAAACCACAAGTTGCAGCCTGCTGAGGCACACATAAAGCCCCTGTTGTAGAGCAAAGTGATTGTCACCTAGCAAAGCCAGCAGGCCCATGACAGTGAGGACGGGCTTCCTGATCAGCTGGACGTGAGGCGGCTGGGTGTTGTTGACTTGGAAGCGGGCAGTCAGCGTGCGCTGGGTAAATGGGTGTGGGTGGTAGCTGAGGAAGGCATTGTCGTTGCTGAGCAGGGTGTAGTTGATGGTGCTGTTCGGGTCGGCCAGCAGCAGGTACTGGTGCTGGTTTATCACCTGTTGGAGGGAGTAGGACAGAGGACAGTGTAGTTTAACTGGTAGAGTGGAGAATATTTAAAATTGCCTGGGTTTGGTGTCCAACCAGTGAGAAGCATTTTTTTTTTTAGGGATATTTCCATCCGTTAGCTTACATACCCCTAACACAACTACAATTATGGTCTTATAACAAACTGAACACTTTGAATACCAACTGTATGTACTCTTGCTATTTTTGGGTGGCATCTTCAGGGTTTAATGCACATTGTAAGTAACTTTGGATAAAAGCGGAAATATAGTACACTACATTAATTTAGCTATTTATGTTTGGAAAAAAAAGTCTCAAATCTCTCTATTTATACATGTCCAGTGGTGTCATGCTAGCATATTTAGTCACAACACTCTAAAGCACAAATTCACCTAATGGCCTACATATTGCCAAGACAATGTATGTATACAGTATACAGTATAAGGGTTAACTGGTAAAACTAACAAGGGTTAGATGAACTTTAATAGGCTATTTAAACAAAATGGGACTAGAAGTTTCACTGTCCTTTCATAGTTTAATTTGTGTTTTCTAACCTGTGAAGGATAGAAGTCAGGATGAAACACTGAACTCCTACTGTATGTCATTTTTGGCTAATTTGAGTTAACAAATACTAAACATTTAATAGCAACCATTAGATATATTTGCTTTAAAACGAGAAATGACATTACCTTTAGCTAAAAAGAAACCACTCATTTCATAAAAGTTAATTCAAGTTCCAGATGGTTAATAATGAAACCAAATAAGTAAGTTAACATCTTCCCATATAAATGTAAACACAACTTTAATCCAAATGGTATTCTTTAGTGTTCAAATGTGATTTTACACTCAAGGTGTCTTTTTTTTTTTCCTCGCCTCCATCCCTTTACCTCACCTTTACCACCATGGCAGCGTAGGTCACATCAGCCCTCCACTCCTGAGGCGTGGACCAGCCCACCAGCGGATCAGCCTCATCGTTGTAAACAGGAAGGCCGCGGAACCGGGGGAAACGCTCCTGGATCTCTCCCACTGTCTGGATCTCCTGCTGGAGGATGGGCAAGGAGAAGCCTCCTCCCTGAAAGACGGAAATAGAAAGTTTGCTTTAAAAAGTATTCTAATTGCTGTCACATTTTATCAAAAACATGTGTTTTGCATTCAGAAATCGGTAAAAGAAAAGTTATAAAGTAACTTGTTGCTACAGCTGTAGTGGAGTAAAAAGTACAACATTTCCCTCTGAGATGTAGTGAAGTAAAAGGAGAAAGTGGCATGAAAAGACTTAAATAAAGTACTTCACATTGTAATGTACGTTATTGTGAAAAAAATCTTGAGAGAATGAATGAGAAATATTTATTAATTCTTTAATATTTGTTGTAAATGTGCTTTGAGTTTAGAACAGCCCACCTTCTTGTGCAGGGCGATGTAGTCGATCCTGACGCCCGTCTCTCTGGTGAAGTAGTTGGTGCCATTATAGCAGTGCTGCAGCATGGCCCAGCAGTATGGAGAGTGAGGGGGGGAATGACAGGAGTCTCCCGGACCCCCAAACCTCAGGAGACTGCTGGCAGCGCGCAGACCCTCCGAACAGGCATCATAGTAGTTTAGAAACCCTAAAGAAAAGTTTTTCATACTACTTCAATGTTTTTATGAGAATCTGTCTATCCAGGTACAAATAGATCCCAATACAGGTAGACAATAGCGATTAATTGTCATCCCATGTCAGTATTGGCCTAATATAAAGTGTGTGTCTAGAGTTTCTAATAAGCATTTATCAAACAACACATTTTTGGAACAAGTTGTAGTAAAATAAGCATTTATAAGTAATATATCTATGAGAGGAAGTGAGAACAATGGGAGCAAATGTGTACCAACGGCTACATTTAGCAACAATTTCCACTTAAAGAAAAACTGATATATTGTTGGTAACTGTTTATAATTTCTAAATGTAAAAGAAAATTAAAAAAGAGAAACTGATATGACATCAAAATGTCATGTAGGCTTTAGAATGGGTTTACCTTGAATTGACATGGTGACATTATCAAAGTCATGGTTGTTGGGCTCATTCCATGTTTCAAAGTTCCACTGGGAGACGCTTCCCAGGCCATACTTGTCTGTATTAAACAAAACACAACAGAAAATCACACTGTGTGGGAGCAGGATCATGCAGTGCTGTTATTAATCTACTTATTGTTATAGGTTAGGTTACATTACACAAGAAAGATTTCACATACGTTTAATGAATGTTTCTGTGGGGACATTACGCTTCCTGAGTGGTCCTGATAGGGACACCCCTACTTGTGTAAAAGCTAAGGCCAAAATGATTTAAGGATGTATTCAATTTAATTTTAAATCCTTAGCAATCAGAAAGATACATACATATACTGCAAATCTTGCCTTCATTTGTCATAGCAAGCCCCTCCCAATTAGATTAAAACACTCATGTTTAAACAATAACTTTACACACTGCTTCTCAATTACAATTAACATTTTTTTTCAGATTCAGGTTTTAATTGACAATTATGACATGTTATATGGAGTGCAAACAACATATACAATACAATAGTGGCACTCACCAATGTACCTCTTGGCTATGAGATAAACCAAATTTCTCCACTCTACCACTTGTGATTTGTCTTCAAAGTCCGTAAAATAGTTAGAGACACTGCCCATCAGTTCAAAACCTAAAAAAACAGAGGTGCAGGAATTCAATACAGTTCAGATATTTACACAGCCACGTCACAAGTTCAAGAAACCATCAAAATCACATTTGACTCGTGCATTGATTGTACCTTAAATATTACACATGTACGTTTTTAAGGTGCCCTGCCACACATATTTCATTACTTTATGGTAATGTCTGAAGTTCTACCATGGACTCTGGGAAAAATGCCTTGGTTACCTTGTTTGGTTACCTTGTTCCATTACCTTGTTACCTTGGTACCTTGGTACCTTGTTGCCATTCTAGCATGTGATAGAACACCTGCAAGAAGACTTGGCTCGATATGTGCCAGTTGTCATTACTATTCAATGAGATAACCTGCTTGCTTTTGATTGGCTAATAGCTAGCCAATGAGTATTCTTTACCCAGCGAGCTCATGAAAAGTAATGAGTTCAGGCAACATAACGTCAGACTGTACAGTTTTTGTAATTGACTTGATTTCTCCTCCCATTTCTTTTCAGTGGCTAGAGCTGACAGAGAAGGTAGCAATTCATTTTCACATTCCCGACATAACACAAACACATAATGACCTAACATATTTCAAAAAATGCAAGTAAAAGCAATTTTGTGTGGCAGGTCACCTTTAAGTGTAGTTTGGAACAGGCTAGTGGAATAACTCTGCTTTAGATTCATAATGAAAGCAATATTTCTTTACCTACTTAGTCATTATACCCCCATTACTGATAATTATTTATCAAAACACTCATTGTGGTAATATTTTGTTCAAGCACCAATTGACGACGCTACAATATCGCACAATATTGACATCGGCGTACAAGGACGCCTTGTCCCTCTTCATAATGCTGTTTCTTACGGGGTCAACCAACAAAATAAAGACAAACACATTACCTAATCAAATACTAAATCTGTGAGGTATGATTTGCTGACCGAAAAAGCTTAATGCTGCAGGAAACTCAAAATTCTTTTGCAGCAAAACTTTGAAAAGATATTTATTATTAATCAAATATCAAATGTATATACAAATATCACAATATCTTTGAACAAATATTTGTTCAAAAATATTGTGATATTTAATTTTCTCCATATCGCCTAGCAGCTCTACCTGGTCGGAGTCCATTAATCCACAAGAGTTCTATCAGCTGGTCCAGTTTAGTTAAGTTGTACTGGGGCTGTCCTCCAATATCTCTACAAAAAATCAAAAAATGTATCATGAGCAACACTCACACAACCAGCAACTGATAATCACAAGTTACACTATGTCATCTTTGAACTATACACATTACACTACAACTATACTAAGCGGTGGGTTTTCATTGATATGTGTATATCGTGGCTGGGGAGGTCTCTACTTGCTATTTCACTTACTGTGCAGTGACCAGCTCCAGCATCCAGTGTATCCGGACCTGCTGTATCCCTCCATGGGGGACTGAGCCCACATAGGCCAGGTTCAGCTGCTGGTCGATGCTCAGGTCAAACTGCTGGGCCTCAGTGTGAGGGAGCGGGGGACTATAAAGAAAAACCTCCTATTTAACTTTGTGACGCAGCAGTGACACCAAAATGCATGAATAAATTCCCAATATGTTTTATATACCATCCTTTCATCTTAGCCATACTATATTTTATCCATCGGAGGGCAGTTTGTGTATCCAACTGCCTTCTGATTACAGACTTAAACAGATTAAATAATTTAATAACAATAAATAATATTCATAAACATATCCTTGTTATACATGCTTAACGTTACTTGGTACAATATTATGTAATTCCTTTTTTTAACAGAGGTCTTCTGGTAGATTCAGTATGGAAATAAACCCATATTCAGCTACTTCTACAATTTAACAAACGTGTCAACTTTGTCATAGGTTTCTGCTCACTCCTAATCTTGCTGGAACAATTGTACACAAAAACAATTTAGATTTGACCTACCAGAAACCAGTGCTTCTCCAGAAGTGTTTGAGATGTCCTACTGGTCTCCCCACATCAACTGTGATGACATATGACGTTTTTGAAATTTTGGCAATGTTAAGAAGTAACGCAAAGACAGAAAAGGTTTTCCAATGCATGTCTGCGACCGAACATTTGGCAACTTTGTAGGTCGTGCTATCTTAAAAGGCTATAAAAACGACTTAAAGTTAGTAACAATGGGTCAACCCAGCAGGCCTTTTCCATTGTATAAACACATTTACTTTAGCAAGACGCAAAAAAAAACAACAAAAACGCATTTCCACTCCCGAGTAGCAGTCTCATTCAGAGCATGATGACGTATAATGCGTGCGACACTGTTTGCGTCTATTTTGGAATTTAAATAAAGCAAATTGAATGCACATTAAATCCCCCAAAAAATTATCGTTTTCCATGCAAACGAACTAAATCCCTTAATCTGAATAGAGAATGTATGTAATTGTATAGCTTCGGTAAAAATAATTCACATCGGTGAATATCAGAATAGACCTCTAGGGAGGGGGAATTCCTGAAAAAGTCGGGTTTTCACTGTTGTACATGGGTCCATTAAGCATGTGCTTAATACTACCCTAGGGTACTTCGTTGCGTGACGTAATTCCCGAGAGGCTGCCTTGTGGGCGACTCTGCGACGTGCACTTAGGACCAAACCCCAATATCAAAGAGAGAACCTCCCTCTGATTCACCATCGGCATCCAACAGCCAATCAGTGTTGCAAAAAGCAAAATGCTGACATCAGTTTGATTAGTGCCACCTGGCCGTGGCTTGATGCAGTATGTAGTCATGCAGTTTCTTTACTATATAAAAATGTGTGATTATGATTTCCTTGGACTCGAGTGCTGCTATTCCTCTGATTGCAACTTTGGTAACCAAGGTCAAAGATTACTGGTTTGGTTCTTCGTATGGCACATTACGACAAAATTAGTCATCTGCTGCTACTGCATAAACAATGCATCGCATCAGTCAGCTTAAATATTGTTGCGTGAGAAATCTTGTGTACAGTGAAGACAAACTTAAAACATTCATTAGCAATATTATACAGAAAGAATTTTGATACCATTAAAAAAAATTAAACAAGGAGCTGTTAATGGGACATTTATTAAAAAAAAGTTGGGATAATCAAGGCATGAAAGGAAAATTCAGATGGTCATTTACAGTTGAAGTCAAAGATACTGTTAAACAGCAACAGTTATACACAACCATTTACACAACCTGTACAAATATTTTTCCCCCCCGACAATTTGCAATTTAAATTCAAAATAACTTAAATAGGCTTCTATGTAAAAGTGCAAATCCTTACGCGTGGGATGTCCGAGTACTACCATGGCGACAGAAAAGTTGCTTTGTTGAGTTCACTGGCAATTGGTTGTTAGCTTGTCAATACAGGCATTACAAGCACATATCAACACTCTGAAAATGTATTGACTCCACGGTCATGTATATGCTTTTAATGTACAACATTCACGCCTTTAGTTTACGAATGTGTAATTATGATGACTTACATTGCATTTCAGCTATGTTAAAGAGCAAACTTCTCTCATACAAATCAATATTTTAACGACAATAAAATAGTCTCAACTTTTGTGAATTGACAGAGGCCTCTCTCTATTAAGTATGTCCAACTCTGAATTAAACCACTAAAAAAAAACATTTCAGTTCAGCGTTTGTAGTGTTCTTAGGGTGAAAGTTGAGAAAGTCAGCGTTACAGCATAGCAACAATACACTGTTACCTGTTTGGTAGTATTCTAAGTTAGCATTAAAATCAGGTCATTCTATACAGGATGAACCCAGATATGGTGAGGCAGTAGTAGTCCACAGATTTCAGGCTCTGACAGAGTGTGTGTGTGTGTGTTTGTATATAGAGGTGAGGGGTTGTTACTCTGCACAGTCACAAGGCATGAGATGACAAGATTGGCAAACTGTTAATGCTGATACTTCAAAGTCTCTACAAGCATCCTCCTGATTGGTGAGGATGGGAGGGGGAAAGAACTAACCCACGCACGCTATTGGGCCTTACATGCTTCTGTATTAACATGCAGCCGATGCAAAAACAAACCACAGGCAGGAGAGTATTATACAGCATATCTGCTCATGAAGCACTGGTCACCATGGGTTCTACTGGACAGGAGACTGGAAATGTGTTTGGTAAATAAAAAGGTGTTTCAATACAAAGGAGAAAATAACGAGTCCTTGTGTGTGTGTGTGTGTGAGATGTAAAGTAACTACGACTTCTGCTCAGCTCCTGCAGCAGACTGGGCCGTGCTCTCCGGTTTAAGGATCTGGTAGGTGATGAGGTACTCCGGGTAGGCCTGAAAGAAAATAGAGCAAGACATTGGCCGACATGACACAGCAGTTGTTTATCCTTCGTTACAGGATAAACCATATTCATGGAAAGAAACTGGGGGTGTCTGGGTTTACCTGCTCTCCTCTGTAGATGACATACTCAGCGTAGGCAAGGCCATTAACGCTGGGCCGCCCAATCACTGAGTGGTGTCCCGGGGGGGCGTGGGCCATCTTCATGGCACTGAACTGTAGGAATGACTTCCCCAGGGTCACTCGGCAGAACAGCATCTGCCTGAGAGATGAGAGGAGACTGGTCAGACACACACTATTGCATAATAGTGCACTTAAAACCTCTACTCAAATAAAAAACACGTCGGTATTAAGTAGTTCTACAGACAAAATATCTTAAATTGTAATTTCCCCATTGGGGATCAATAAACAGATTATAATTAAATTAATTTTTTTTTTCTTTTTTTGAAGATTATTTTGTGGGCTTGCGGCCTTTAAAAATGTCCTTTGACATGGTGCTTTTATATAGACCTTAGTGGTCCCCTAACACTGCATCTAATTCTGGTATTTATGTTTTATTGCCCTCTCAAGACAAATATTATGCAAACATGATCTTTAAGCTTTAGTGGCTGTAGAATTAATTACGCTATTGGGGGGGGGGGCAAGGTGGAGGGTGGCATATTGCCGCACTGTGCATGATTTCTCTCTCTTTCTCATGGGCGGGCAAAGCAGAGAAAGGGGAAGTAACCTTTTCCCGTATGACAGCATAAGGGCAAGATTCTAGATCGGCCAATCTGAACTTTCATTTTCTGAAAGGCTGAGCAGGATACGCAGGGCTCGGTTTACACCTATCGCCATTTCTAGCCACTGGGGGACCATGGGCAGGGTGGGGGAACTCATTTATGACATTTGGGCCGGGCCCGGGCCGCTGCAGTAAGGACTCAGCCTTAGTACCTGGGGTGTCCCACAATCAAAACATCTTTAAGTGTTATGGTTTGAAACTGCAGTTAAACTTTGACAGCAGAGATGGCAAAAGTACTTCCCATGCTCAAATAGAAGTACAAATAATTGTGTTAAAAAATAATCTTGTAAAAGTAGAAGTACCGATTTAACGTCTTTACTCAAGTAAAAGTAACAAAGTAGAGGCTTGAAAATGTACCTAAAGTTTAAAAGTAAAAGTAGCCTTGCGAATGACAAAGCTAGCCGGACCAGACAGATGTTACTAGAGAGCGCGCTGAAAAAACTACAGTGGACATGGAAAAATACTCTTTATTCTTTATATGCCATTGACTTCATTTTAAATGGCTGCCTGCCAATAGGCCTGAAACATTTAGCTCATTTATTGTGACAGAGACTGGGACCCCAGGTTAATAAGATTCTGACTGAAAAGCAAGATAGGAAATAAAGTGTGATTTTGTGAGAAGTCTGTGTATATTCCCATCTAATAAGATTCAATTTGGTATTGATGACGCAGAAATAGTAACTAACTCCAGTGAAATTATTTTAATCTTAGTGGGGGCTAGATTAGGACTGTATTTAAAGCTGATTCTGGTTTCCTACTTTGGCCCAGGTGTGTCTGTTAAAACACGGACGGAGACAACTCTGTCAAGCATCAGTATACACATGGGCGTGGGTAGCTCTGCTATTGCTGTGTGTGGTAATAAAAGAAATAAATACCATTGTAAAGGCTATCCTACACAATGTGTAGGAATCATATATGCTAGTAAATAAAGTACCGATATTAGTGTTAAAATGTGAGGAGTAAAAGTAAAAAGTCGCCAAAAAAATAAATAGTAAAGTAAAAATATCTGAAAAATCTACTTGAGTACAGTAACAAAGTATTTGTACTTCGCATCTCCGTTTGATAGTCAAGGTTCAAGTCAGAGTTACCTCTGGCACAGGTAGCAGGACCGGTCTTTGTGTGTCGGGCAGCCTGTGCCTCCACCGATGCCGTAGACGTACTGATTGCTCTTTGAGGAGTTCTCTGCAAAGTAGATCCCCGCTCCGAACATCCCTCCTATGTAAGCGTGGCGCTCATCGAAGCCTTTGTGGATAATAGCGTTGATGAACGGGGAACCTGAAGGAAGATGTGGAGACAGTGATACAATGATATTCTAAACAGTAACTAAGATAAGATGCTTTACATTATTACATGACGGACAAATAAAAACCTGACGCTAGTAGTAGTCTTTGAAAAACAAAACATAAAAAGGAGACACAAACACAACGCCCGACGCCGACACAAAAAGCAAGCGGATAGCGTGACAGAGGGTGTGGTTACCGTGAAACAACATCCGCTCATTGTGATGGTTGTGGTTTTCATCTGCGATCTCCTTCTGCCGGTGGGTGTAACGCTCCCTCAGCTTCTTATTTACCACCTTCTGAATCTGGAGTATGACACATATCAAACAGGATGTTGGGAGTCATGTCGGCTTTAAACCAATGAGTAAATGTTGGCTCACATCCCTCAGGTTAGATCACTTATCAGTTTTCATTCATACAAAACTACAAAAGAAATAGTCCCTATAGAAGCTGTCCACTGTTCGGCAAAAACAAGCAGTACAGAGAGATTCCTGGTTCAGACCTTGATGATGTTGTATCTGCTAAACACACCGCCAGCGTTGCCTCCGTCTCTGTGCTCTCTGATGGTGCTCTGCAACTGAGGGACACAACAAAAACACCGGGATTTAATAACCGGTCAAACTATTACCTGCCATCAGCAAATGCTCTGCCAAGTTTTTCTGTTGCGTATCAGTTCATAAATCAAGCATTTGTACCAGGCATGTGTGGCATTGCTTGAATTCACAATGATATGATATTGCTAAGATGCCAGTTCAGTTAAAATACACCATCAATAGAGACAGTGAACTGGACTCACCTCCTCCTCCACAGACTGGTACTCCTTGTCATCCGGGGCGAGGTCTATCAGGATGGTGCCCTGGCTGGCACAATGAAATGCCAGGTAGGGGTTGCCGCCTGAAAAACAACAATACAGTTATTACAGGCTATCCCGTGTCCCAGTATTTTCCTGTGGAGTGCCTCCCATTTTTCCTCACTTTCTTTTAGGGTTTCAAAATGTCTGACTTTGGTAGGAGAACAAACTGTAGCGGACATCCCCGAATGATACTATTCCAATTTAACAGAAAAACAAAAAGATGCCTTCTTACCTTGCTGGCCGCCGAGCAGCCTCTCAACACCCTTGATAAGTTTGTGTCGGTGGCCGTAGGCATTAATTCCAATCTCCTTCAGCTCCTCGTGACCCATGTCAGCCAGCACATCCAGAGTGATCTAGAAAAATTAAATATAACAGAATACGTTTATACTAACCAAAAAAAACACAACCCAGTCTTATGCTGTTGTTCTGTTTGCTCCAATTACCTTCCGCTTTAACAAATAACCAGACAGAGAGACCAGCGATGTACAGATCTATTCTATGACATTAACACTATGACAAATCAACACTATGTACAAGTTCATGTCATTGCTGCCAAGATAGTTTTTCCAGCAAGCTAGAATTGTTATAATAACCGCTCGACTGTTTTTCTAATCCCACTACATTCAAACGTCAGAATGTTATGAACTCTTTGGATTATTTGACAGATATCAGAAGCAAATGTGAAATGTGAAACGGTTGAAGTTCTGCAATGCATGAGCATTTTAGCTTTAATGAAGTATTTTTAAGAGAACTGACCTGCTCCCTCTCAAAGATGTCCCTCAGGTGCTCCAGGCCCAGGCTCTTCATGAATTGACTTATATTCATATCCAGCATGGCCACTATGGAAAACAGGGCGTTAGGAGTTGAATGAAAAACAATTCACCAATGTCAAATGGGGTTCATGCACATTTTCCCCATAAAAAAAACCCACATCCTTTCTATGTCCAGATTTTCCTGCTTCATCTAATAAACTTACTCTCCCCTTCCTTGCGGTCGCTGCCTGTGGCCCCGTCTGCCACTCCGGAGGACCCGGAGGCGGCGCCGGCGGCCAGCTCATTAAGCGGCCCGGCCAGGTTGTCTATGCTGCTGGCAGCGGACAGACAGGACGGTGTGGAGGCGGGGGAAATGACTGAGGCGCTGACCACTGTGGCCTGGGGCTTAAAGCAGCTGGGCAGGGCGTCTGGTGGCATGGCATCCATCAGCAGGGCCCGGATATCATCAGCCTGCAATGGAGGCAAGAAAAACAAGTTGAAAGGAGCCTGATTTAAGTTTATTTACTGTACATTCTCTTTCATATCTCATTCCAGTGAAGTGTTCAGGTCAGGGGTTACCGTGGCCAGGTCCAGGGCAGTCTGGCCCTCTTGGTTCTTCATGGTGGGGTCGGCTCCATGAGCCAGCAGCAGCGCACAGAGCTGCGTACGACCCTTTTGGGCCGCCTCGTGCAGGGGTGTGAAAGCCCATTTGTCTGTAGCATTCACACACGTATTGAACTTGATGAGCAGGGCTGCGATGTCCACATGCTGTGAGGAAGCACCAACACAATGAATCTTTTTAAACGTTTTGCTACAAATCAATTTTGAGTTTCCTGTAGCATTAAGCTTTTTTCAGTGTGAATATCAAGCCCCCCGCAGAATTTGTATTTGTAGTAATGAGTGTAGTTACTAATTGCAGTAATGTGTTTGTATTGAGACTGACCCCATAAGAAGCAGCATTATGAAGAGGGATAAGGCCTCCTTTGTCCTGGGCGTTGACATCGGCCCCGTGCTCCAGCAGATACTCTGCCACCTCCAGGTTGTTGTACCCAGCTGAGGAGAAGGAAAAAGAATCAGCATCAAAGTCTAAATTTACCTTAATTTAAATATTAAAAGTCTTAAAAGTCTGAGAGACCAGAGTTTTTTTTTTTTTAAAGCACATATAGCATCAGAAAGCGTTGACAAGACAAACATCTTTCACCTCCCTTAAAGCCAGATTTAGGTGTGTTTGTCTGTCCCTGTATTTAGTAAAAAAATAAGAAAAAATGTCAAAGCATCCCATGTTGATCACCTGCGAGGTGGAGTGGTGTGGAGTTGCGCCCCTGAGTGTCTCTGCAGTTGATATTTTCTGGGGAGCAGAGCTTCTGGACCCGGGCCAGGCAGCCCTTCTTGGCAGCGTCCAGCAGCGCTGCATCCCCCCTCAGCAGGTCCTGGATATCCGTGTCTCCATCTTTCACCATGTCCAGCGGCATGTTGCCGTCACGGTTCTTCTTGGATGGGTCGGCTCCGTGCTGAACAAAAGAGTTTTTTAAACACTATATTTATATAAATGTTTGTATATATATGAGAAAGGGGCTTCATGGCTTCACAAGTCAAAGTGATCCAATTACTCCCCCCGGCCCCATGATCATAATAAACATAACAACTAACACAAGACACAAATTAATGCAAGAGAATCCTTTTGACAGGTGATAATAATGGATCCTCACTTTAAGCAGCAGTTTGCAGATCTCATATTTTCCTTTGGCTGCAGCCTCGTGAAGTGGGGTGAATTTCCACAGGTCAGCCACATTGACTGAAGCTCCGTGTCTGACCAGCAGCTCGGCTACTTCATAGTGACCATAGGAGCATGCGTTGTGGAGGGGAACCAGGCCACTGCATGAGCAAAAACAGAAGAGAAATTTTTACACCAGAAGCAAGATGTGTTGCATTGTGCAACTTAAAACTTTTTATTTGTGTCTTTTTCCAACTAAACGTTATTTTAAATGCATTATTCAGGGCAAAATTAACCAATAATGGAGTTTAATCCCAGTAATGATGGTATATTAGGTTAGTACAGTCACTGTGTTAAACGTTCCTCCCTACTGTCGTTAAGCAAATCACTGAGATCTGATTGAGTCAAGACTTTACGGCACCGTGAAAAGTGAAAGTATGTCAAGATGTAATTTACTGCCCCTACCAGCGGCAGCATGTAATACTGTCTATTTACAGAGGGCATTTAAATGTATGTCTGATCGTTTCTATGTTAACTGTTAGCCCATAGTAGTGGAAATATCATTGTCCATTACAATGTTTTACTGTAAACATTGTCAACTGCCAATTTAGGAGACATTGCCTAGCCCTAAACATTTTTTTTTAGCCATTTTAGGCCTTTATTTGACAGTTCAGCTAAGGACATGAAAGGGAAGAGATAAAGAGTGGGAACGACATGCAGCCGCAAAGGGCAGCAGTTTGGAATCAAAGCCGCTACCACTGTGGCAAGGACTGAGCCTCTGTACATGGGGCGCGCTTAAAAGGAGAATTCCGGTCAATTTCAACACGTAGCTCTCTTGTTTGTGAATTTAGAGTGCTGTCAGAGAGAAAAACAAAGCCAATCGGTGCTGCCTATACCATGTTATCCTCCTGGTACAGTTAGCAACCAACATGCTTAAACAAGGCAAGGTTTGAAAGTGTTTTCAGACTCTTAACATGTTAAAAGTGTCATTGAAAGTGCCTACCCCGGAACCATGTGAAGTGATTCCTTCCGAGTGAACACAGTGAATCTGACAGCTGTAGCTGCAAAAGAAATGCATGAAAGTTGTGCTAATTCAGCACTGTTTAGTTCCTGTTGATACTGCAAGGAGTATTTTGGGAACGTCAACACAGAAAAGAGATACAAACTAATAAAAATAAATAGTTCTTTAGTACATCTGGCAGGAGACAAGTTATAGTTGAGGTAGGATTGGAGACTATATTTAATCATTAAATTGATAGCCTACATATTTTTGTTTTTATCTCTTTCCAGTGTTGTAGTTTGTAGACGGTCCCTAAGCTCTCTAACTGCCGGAACTAAACACAGCTGAATTAGCACAACTTTCATGCATTTGTTTCACATCTACTGCAGTCAGATTCACTGTGTTTAACAGGAAGGAATTACTGCACCTAGGTAGGCACTTTTAATTACTTATTAATTTGAACATGTTTAGAGGCTAAAAACACGTTTATAACGTGCCCTGTTTAAGCCTGTTGGGTGCTAACGCTAGCAGGAGGATCACTGTGTAGGCAGCAACGATCGTTTTCATTTATCTCTCTACTGACAGCACAAATTTTCAAACAGAGCTACGTGTTGAAATCGACCTAAATTCTCCTTTAACCAGGTGAGCTAGCCAGGCGCCCCTGCAAAAATAAAACAAAAATGCAGGAAAGCATCATCACAGTACTGACACGCATGACTTTGCAGAAAAAAAAGAAGAAGAAAAAAAACTTTATTAGCTCAGGAAATCTAAACATAAGTGACTCATCCATTACATTTTTTATTCAACCTCCAGATGATGTCTAGGATGGCAGAACTCACCCTTTGTCTTTGGCATGGACATCAGCTCCATGGTGTAGCAGGTATTCAACAACAGCCACTCGGTTGTAACCAGCTGCAAAGTGGAGAGGAGTGGAGTGGCGGCCCTCCAAGTCCCGGCAGTTTACATTCTGGGGGGTGCAAAGTTGCTTCCATTGACAGACAGAGACAACATGATTAGCATCTTAGCCGAGTCATTGGTAAATCCCTGCTGTTAGCGAGCTTGTGGAATTTCAGTGCTACAAATTCTTCAAGAAACCCCCCAAAAATGCCCTCTGTGTATAATAATGATTTTATTACAATTATGAATCCAAAAACAGGAACTAGGTATAAGTACCAAACTGTAGCCAGAAGAAACAGTAAACTTACTTGCACTGTTTCCAGATCCCCTGCTTTGGCTGCCTCCAGAAATCTGTAGTCCACATCAGAATTACGAGTTGGGACATTTTCTGGAAAAGAAGAAAAAGACATTCAATACAAAACAAAATGACAACGGTCAAACTGGACTCCAATACAGTACGTCATATGGAATCCTGCGATCATCCTGCGAGTTTAAATCTGGTAGATCTAAGCATCCCATTAATTAACCCGAGCAGTGAAATTTGCACAAGGTTTGTTGCTTCGGACAAAAAGATCTGTCTTATCTTGGGCGAAAGGTGCCTTTTCAGTCTCAAATTTTAAAATTCAACCTAAAAGCAAACAATGGTAAAGAGTCTGAAGTTTGGTGGCTGTGATTACCATTAAGAATCTGTTGAACAGCCTCGTTGCCCATCTGGGCAGCGGTGAAACCCTGCAGAGACACGATGGACGGGTCGGCCCCGTAGCTCAGCAGCATCTTGCAGGTCTGGATGTGACCAGCCAGCGCAGCTCTATGAAGAGCGGTCTGACCTAGTGTGTCCACAGCGTTGACCTGGAGCCAGAGGAGGTGAAGGTAAGGTTTCAGCAACACATATTTTCGACCCTCCCAGATGACATTTCCTAATATCGTTTTACATCAGGCAGAACAGTATGGAAACGTAGAAACAAAACAAGCAGACCTTTGCTCCGTGTTTCTGCAACACCTCCAGGATATCGTTGTGAGCTCTCTCAGCAGCAACATGCAACGCAGTCATAAAGCTTAAAGACAAAAAGGACAGGAAGTTATCTTCTTGGCACTTAAAGTGCTTCAACGTGCAATTAACATTCTTGCTTATTGTTATTTATGGTTTTAAATCTTTTCTGATTTTAGTTGGTTTTAGGGGAAAGACGTCACCTTGTCGTCTAAGTTATACAATTCCGATTGAAAATAACTGATGAATTCCAGTTTTTGTTTTAAATCAATGTAAAATGTTGTGGAATACGGTTGCATGGAGCAAGTGTGTATGGTGTGAAAAATATGTTCTGACGTAGTATATTTGTACACTTCTGTACCTTTTGGCACACTTCTCTGCGGTTATTTGTTCTTGTTTATCTTTCTTTAAATAAAAATACAATAAAGATATTGTTTTAAAAAATAAATGTTGACTTACTCTTTGTTCTTCTCATTGATGTTGGCACCTTTACGCAGCAACAACTCTGACACCTGCTTCCTCTTGGGGTGGGGGGAAGCTACAGCACAGTGCTAAAATACACATCAACATTAGATTAGTGTGCCAGAATCTTTGACCTGCCGGCCAAGGACAAATGTTTTGAGTAAATGCCAGTTTGCTAAACCAATAAGCTAATCACGTACAACTAACTGGCTGTACATCCTTAATCATACAGAGCATTACTGACAACTATTAATTTTTAATTTCCCCAGGTGAATTTCCTTCAAAACTGGAAATAAGGGATTTAATTTTGGCATCAACAGAATTTGGAACCCATGAGGAAGCTAAAATAAGGAGCTTCTAGTTTCCAAATTACACTCGAAAGTGATCTTGAGCCCCAACACAAGTAGGAAGGCTTGGTTCTGACCAGAGCAGTCTCGTTGGTCTGAGGATGTTTGAAGCTGATGATCTCCAGAGCCAGCGTCTTCTTCACTTTGGCCATGTCTGCCTCCCGGGCCGCCTGCAGCAGCGAGTGGCCTTTGAACTCATCTACATGGAAGAGAAGGAGGAGGAGTAAATGGAACTGCAGCAGCTTTTGCAGTGTTTCCCATACATAAGTTCTACTTGGATGCACCGCCCAGGTAGATTGAGATATGCCCAGGTAGATCAATTACGACCGAAAACTTTTTTTTATTTTTTCTCCAAATCAACAATGTATTTTTACAGCGCTGCTAGTGATCTTGCTGTGGGTAAACTGTAGAAACGCTATGGCCACACCGCTGTGAAAGCAACCTGAACTCAATATACCAGAGTTGGTTGGTTGGTTGTTTAGCCTCTCTCGCAACAACATGTTGAGAAAAAGGCTTGAACACGGTCTTCTTACGTGTGGGAGTATTTTACCCTTAATGCCAACAACGTGGTAATCTGTAGACTTTGTAAAACGATCCCTGAGTCAGGAAAACAGCAGCAAAACACCGCAAGTACTGCTCACCTATGCCTCTCCATTTTTTTCCGTAGCTCACCTGAATACAGTATGTCCTGGACTGACTAGAGTGTGAGGTAAACTATGTTGCGTCACCCCCATCTGTAGCACTGTAATTGCGCAACCAGGCCAGATGGTTTCAGATATCTCACAAGTCCTTTATAACGTCAATTATAAAAAGGTAATACATGTATTAAAAAATTGTCGGGTTTAAAAAAAAGAGAAAAAAAAGAGAAAGAAAGTTACTTGAAATGTTAATTTCTTTCATTGTTAATGCGATTTTTTCTTTTTTTTAAAGATTTTTTTTTTGTGGCATTTTTAGGCCTTTAATGGCCAGGACAGCTGAAGTTGTGAAAGGGGAGAGGGAGGGGGAGTGACATGCAGCAAAGGGCCGCAGGCTGGATTCGAACCCGGGCCTGCTGCGTCGAGGAATAAATCTCTATATATGGGCACCCGCTCTACCAACTGAGCTATCTGGGTGCCCATTTCTTTCATTGTTAAATGTATAGGATACATCTGAGAAAGTCTGGGCACCCCAGGTAAAAATTTGTATTACTGTACATAAAGAAGCCAAGAAAAGATGGAAAAATCTCCAAAAGGCATCAAATGACATATTAGACACTTGTATGATATGTCACAAAAATTTAGATTTTATTTCCGTCATTTAGCCTTTCAAAATAACAGAAAACTAAAATAAAATTGCATCTGAAAAAGTCTGTGCACCCTGCAGAGTTAATACTTTGTACTGCCCCCTTTGGCAAGTATTACAGCTTGTAGCCAGCCAAGAGTCTTTCAATTCTTGTTTGAGGTATCTTCGCCCATTCCTCCTTACAAAAGTCTTCCAGTTCTTTGAGATTTCTTGTCTGTCACGCACTGCTCTTTTAAGGTCTACAGGTCTCTTTATGCTGAACCATAACATTTTTTTTAAGGATTATTATTTGCTTTGTTTTATCCTTTATCAGATAGAGATAGTGGACAGACGTGGGGGACGACACGCAGCAAAGGGCCGCAGGCTGGACTCAAACCCGGGGCCGCTGCAGGACTCAGCCAACGTGGAGCGAGCGCACTAATTGAGTGAGCTATAGGCCGGCCCTGAACCACAACATTTGACGAAGCACTTCATTGCTACACTTGATCTGTGTCATCTTTTAGTCCGATTTGTTCAATATTTAATTTTTTTCTTTTTCTTCTAAATTATCTGTTAATGTTATGTAGTCATTGTTTTCAATAAGTAGCTCATGAAACTTTGTTTGACTAGTTTATAACTGAACCCAGCCGTCGCTCACCACCACAAGTACATTCTCAACCTGTAGGAAACACTGTATTGCTTATGCACTGAACCTGTATGTATATTGCGTCAACATTAAGTATTTTTGCAAGTGTGTGTATAATGCTGTGGGAGTGAGAGAGAACTCACAGGTGAGCCTTTCTTTGAGCTCTGGAGTGGGGGCCATGTCCACGGCACTCTTACTGTGACAGTTCAGCAGGGTGGGGTCGGCCCCGTGGCTCAGTAGCAAGGAACAGACCTCAACTCGGTTTTTGGACGCGGCCTCGTGGAGAGGAGTGAACTGCCACAGGTCCATGGCGTTCACACAGGCTCCGTGCTGCAGATAGAACACCACATCAAAGCACAGAGGTTTACAGAATGCTTGCTTCCCAGATCTTTGTATCTGACATTATGAAAAAAGGATCTAAGAAATTTTGTTTTGAGTGAATTCCAAAATGCTGCCAATACGGCAATTTAAAAAGCAAAAAGAGAGACAAAAGGTAGATTTGAAACAACAAAAATGTTCCCAAGTCCAAACTTTCTCTTTGCTCAACAATGTTCCAAACAGGCAAAGTGAAAACTTTTGTGGTTCTTACTTTAAGCAGAAGCTCGGTGACCTCAAAGTGGCCGTAAGAGCAGGCGTTATGAAGTGGAACCAGGCCACTGCAAGGAAAAAAAACAACAATCAGGTTAGTGTCAGAAATTATGACTAATTTACAATGTCTTTTTCTGAAAGGGTGTCTCACCCTTTGTCCTTGGCGTGAACATCGGCTCCGTGCTGGAGAAGGAGCTGGACAATGCGGACCCGGTTGTAGCCAGCAGCCAGGTGGAGCGGCGTTGACTGTTAAGAGAGGACGGCGTGTTAGAGCTCACAGGTCGCTGGCTGTTTCAGTGTGTGCTGCCTTCGGTGGCCACAGGAGCAAGCGGCTGATTAGGGCCAGAAGCATTGTGCTACGGCAGGCTATGCTCGGTGAGTTGCAGATGAATGGCGAATATGAGGATGCAAGGTCAATGGAGTTTGTGGGGAGGAAAAAAATCCAGCGGAAAAAAATTGATTTGCGTATGACCTGAGTGAGTGACAACAAGCAACTTTAACCTCATTACACATCTACCTCGACTCCTATTTGACAGTGTCAGCAAAATTCAACATTCTTCCTAAGTCTTATGAGTCTAAAATTACGTTTTATGTAATTAGATGACAAAGAATTGCAAGTGCAACTGTTAGACTATAATATTCAAAATGGCTGTGTAGGAATTACGGTTGGGTTGTGATAACTTTGTTTGTGGTTGTTAAGTGCTTTTGTATTAAGATTAAAGAGCATTCAGGTAGCCAGACACAAAAGATAATGTGGCCAATTAAAAATTAAATTATTCATGAGTGCTTTTACTTTAACAAAACCTGCAGTAATTACAAGTGAGTTCAATACTGGATTCAGATTTGATCAAATGCTATCGAACCCCAACCTTAATAGGATGCAAGAGGCTACAATAAGCAGGCCGATTGTTTGAGAAAGCATCTCTGCAAGCTATTAGAGATTCAAATCAAATGGCTTTTTCGTCCAGCCAAGGAAAAATAAACATTAGTCAAGGCAAAGCTGCAACTTCAATCTCAGTGGCATTTGTTCTCTACTCAAAAGTCTAGCTCAGGTCAAGCTTACAATCAGAAAGGAGGGACATCATTCATTTCCATTTGCCACGCGGTGATGTTATTATAAATCCCCAAAAACTAACCGTTAGATCTCAAGCCACAGTGATACAAATCAGATGAACAAGAGGGTTGAATTATGCAGGCGTCATTCAGTGAGGGGTGACACGAGCAATCAAAAGCATTCAAAAGTCATTATCATGGAGGGAAGAACAGCACTAGAATGATAGGTGAAAAATGTAGTCCATTCAATACTGCATACCAACCGTTCCAACGGGGGAACGTGAAATAGACACAAGTTTCACAGCCACGTATTAAGGATTTGCTTGACAAAATGCAAGAGGGGCAGGCCTTCAGGCATGCATGAGTGATCTTCAGCAATAAATGAATGAATAAATATTAAAGCCAAGATCAAACACTGACTGAAGAGAAAGTGAATGAAAGTTGGAGAAGTGTGGGTGAGTGTGCAAGGAGAGGACAGACGCTGAAGATAGCAGGCAGTGGACATTTCGACCTCCTCTCCAAACCCATAAAACGTTGAGTTGCCACCGTGACACCAAACCCAACTCACACACTCCCTCAATCAAATGCCACACACACACACACACACACACACACACACACACACACACACGCACACAGAGGAGCATCAAGGAAAGGATACATGAGTGACCCGTTACACCCAGGTCCATGATGTGCAATTATAAGTGACAGCCAGCTAATATTGGTCAAATCATAACAATGGAATAAAACAAAATTAAAATCACAACAGTGCATCAATCAAGTGGCCGTTATCAGGGTCAACTTACCAGCATTTTTTGGGATGTTGACTGATCGACAAATGTTGCCAGAGTCACACGGAAAACAAAACGAAACAAAAATTACAAAATGACAGTATCTTTTCACAGCAATTCTTGTCTTCCTTCTTAAGTCAATGAAACACAAGCCCTAGTTATAGATCCCTTGGTGGTCCATCAAACATGGTTGGAGAATAAATGTAACACCGGCTTCAGAGAGGATAAATGGCTGAAGGTTAAGTGTGACTACTTCTTCTCCGTATTTTCCCGTGCCTTTGTGAAAAGGCAAGGACAGGTTACTGGTGCCCGCTGGTTAAATCCCAGAACAAAATCTACACTGGCATACTGGCTTGGATCATGGAAACTCTAAATATATTACAAAAGAAGGCAGGGAGGGAGCCATACTTTACTTGCTGTTGAAGAAAACGTGGTTAGGAATGAATGAAACAGGCAACTGTTAATATACTGGTGGGAATTATGCTTTTTGTGAGTTATTTACAAAAATACACAGACAGCAATTTTGCCAGACACGAGAGGAAACAATCATTACTTTAAAAAAAAGTAATGCATGACAGACAAAAACAGTGTGAGGAACTAAGTCAGGACACAAGACTGAAATTCCACAAAAAAACTTAGACCTAAATTAGCAATGCGGATATTAGACGTCTTTGTACCCGTATCTTTCTAGTCCACTCCTCCAAAGAAAAGAAAAGAACCAAACATTAATGCTAAAATACTATGTCATGATTTAAACACTGCTCGCATTGTAAGCAAGTTCCAATACCATGGGTTGAGTTCAGAAGAGACACTAGAAATGACAGACAAAAAACTACATAGATTTCAAGATCACAGGTAGATTTGCTCCAGCCTCTGCCATGGAGAAGTGTTTATGGGAAAGGCAATATTGCTGTCTTGGTCATTTCAACAAGTTGAAAAGTGATTAACATAAAAACTAAACTGTAAATCAAAAGGACTGGTGTGTCTATTTCAGTTCCAGAAAATGAACAAAATCTGCTACCCCAACTAACTGGATCTAAACAAAGAGGAATAATGAGTCTGCTAAAGTAAAAGTTGAGATTAGGCCTGCACGATTAATATTTATAAAATCGCAATCTCGATTCACCCTGTTGACGATTAGATTTCTAAATAACTTAGATTTTGTTTTTATAAAAAAAAAAACTTGACTTTGATTCTCATTTAATTTTACGAGCCAGCTGCATGACAAACGCCGCTACTTTCTTCTGTGATTTTTAAAAACAGACAGTATATTTTTTTGTGTTGTCATGGTTCATGTGTGCAATACAAATTACAATTTGTGAGAAACAAAATTGTGGCAGAGAATCGTGATATCAATTCTAAGCTAAAAAAAACCTGAGACTCATATTTTACCTGAATTGTGCACGCCTAGTTGAGACGGTATAAAAAATGGAAGTGGATTTCAAGAATGGTCTGATGAAAGTCACAAATGCATAAGAAGGAAAAAGAGCCCATCAACAATAAGTATGTTGCACAGTGGTTTGTCCAAGTCAAGGTTTGTCCAAGGACCCATTAACACCCTCCCACTAACCCAATGACATAACTCCTCTTTCCATCTGAACTACACAGACCAATCCAGCCTTAATCATACTGCCAATTCCTTCACTCACACATTGTCTGACTCAGAAACCTTCTTGCTATTTTGATGTCAAGAATTTTACAAATACAGTGTATCGGTTTTGCAACCCTACATGACATGTTGTATTAAAAAAGTGTTATGGCAGGTATCTGTCTGTTGTGATATGGTGCACTATTGGTACATTTACCTTGCGACCATCGCTGGCATGGCAGTTAACATTTAACGGAGTCAGCAGTGCCATCAGCTTTTCTTCATTTCCACTCCTGTAATTACATGGTTGAAAAGATTGGTGTCATTAGTCATTCATCTTTATTTATATAGCACATTTAAATTCGGAAGGTACATTAAATATTTCCCCTCCAAAATCCCTATTCCCTGTGCTTTTAACGGAGATTCCACAATCTATATAGCCAGACGTTGTACTCAAATATTAAGAATATGAGTCTGATACTGCTCCATTAGGCTGTGATTATGGGGGGTGTTTCAACCGAACCAGAAAAGAAAATGCCTCTGCACTTCTCTGGATAGACCTACAACCAATCAGAGCAAAGACGTATCCCGTAGGAAGGACAGCAAAAACATATTTCCGATCGGCAAATGCCTTGATCGCTGTTCTGCGTTTGTCTTTTCAAATTAATGTGCTGTCGATATCTTCTATAACAGACGCAATGGCGGAATTTACACATCTCAGTTGTCCAGCGGCAGCCGTCTTTGTTGTAAAACAAATTTAACACAAATGTTCTTTGGAAATGTTCGGCTGGAATCCAGGGTATAATCTATAAGTAATTCTGCAGGCTTTCACAGATAAGACTGCAATACTGGATGAATGTCATCACATTTTAGAGCTGTATGTTGCAGGTGCAAACTGGTGAGCAGAAAACGACGTAGCTGCTTTTCTTTGGCCAACAAGAAATGTGTGTACCGACCAGTCAGACTGATACTCACCTAGCTGCTTCCAGAAGTTCATCCTTCTTGTATTCACCTGGATGAAAATAAACATTCAGATTAGAGCCAGGCGAGTCAAACACTTTCGACTAATTTTAGCATGTGCTTTGAAGTTTTGAGCTATGTAAGCTATTACTGCCTACATGTGTCTGCTAATGGATGTATACTGTGGTTTGTGGCAACACCGTTAGCCCGGACTCAGAGGGAGTACCAGGAGTGTAGTTTAACGTGCTTTACAGAGACTTGGCTAGACTCGGATATTCCTGACTACAACGTCTCCATCGACGACTTACAGACTGTTTGGGCAGACAGGGAATGCACCGAAAGCAGGGGGTAGAGGAGGTCTATGAGACACTTCAGGGATGTTTTGAGGTGACAGACTGGGATGCACTCTTTGAGCCACATGGAGATGACATAGATGGGCTGACTTAGTGTATCTCAGACTACATAAACTTCTGTGTGGACTGCACTGTCCCAGCAAAGGCTGTTCAGTGTTACCCAAACAACAAACTATGGGAAACAAAGGACATCAAGAACATCCTCAATGCAAAGAGGAGGGCTTTCAGAGATGGGAATAGGGAGGAGGTACGGGCCATACAGGGGGACCTGAAGGTGAAGATCAGGGAGGCGAAGGAGAATTACAGCAGGAAGTTGGAGCGTAAAATCCAGCAGAACAACATGAGGGAGGTCTGGAGCGCCATGAGGACCATCACTGGCTTCAGACCGACAGGCAGCAGAGGAGTTGAAGGCAGCTTGGACAGGGACAACCAACTTAATCTGTTCTTTAACAGATTTGATGCTCCTGCCCATCCCCCCCATTAACCCAACTGCTGTCTCACCTCCAACACCACCACTCCCCCCTCCTCCTCTGGCTCTCAGGTTAACACGTCTCTCCAGCCTGACGACTCCACCCCTCCCCCATCTGTGACCTCTGTGTGCCTCACTGCTGACAATGTGAGAAGGAAGCTGACCAGACTCCACCCTAATAGGGCTGCGGGCCTGATGGTGTTCGTCCTGGAGTGCTCAAAGCCTGTGCCCCCCCAGCTATGTGGAGTCCTTCACCATGTCTTCAACCTGAGCCTTACTCTCAAAAGGGTCCCCATGCTCTGGAAGTCATCTTGCCTCATTCCTGTGCCAAAGACGCCTGGTCCCAGTGACTCCAAGGACTACAGACCCGTGGGCACTGACCTCCCACATTATGAAGACCCTGGAGAGACTTGTTCTAGAACAGCTGCAGCCCATGGTCAGACCTATCCAGGCCTATTGCCTACCAACCCCGACAGGCAGTTGAGGACGCCATCATCTTCCTGCTCAACCGCATCTACGCCCACCTGCACAAGCCAGCGAGCATGGTGAGGGTCATGTTTTTTTTTTGACTTCTCCAGTGCTTTCAACACCATCCAGCCGGCCCTGCTGGGTGATAAGCTGCCAGCAATGCAGGTGGATCCTCCCCCCTCGTGTCCTGGATTGTGGACTACCTGACTGGCAGTCCACAGTGTGTGTGCCTCCAACACTGTGTGTCAGACAGCGTGGTCAGCAACACTGGGGCCCCGCAGTGGACTGTCCTCTCTCCCTTCCTTTTCAACATCTACACCACAGACTTTAACTACCACACAGAGTCCTGCCATCTTCTGACTATGCCGTGGTTGGATGTATCAGCGAGGGTGATGAGGCACAGTACAGAGCTGTGGTGGGGGACTTTGTTACATGAAGTGAGTAGAACCATCTACAGCTTAACGTGACAAAGACTAAGGAGCTGGCTGTGGATCTAAGGAGAGCCAAGGCACCAGTGGGCCCATTTTTAATCCAAGGGGTCAGTGTGGACATTGTGGAGGACTACAAATACCTTGGAATACACTTAGACAATAAACTGGACTGGGCCAAGAACACTCAAGCCCTCTACAGAAAGAGACAAAACCTTCTCTATTTTCTGAGGAGGCTGAGGTCCTTTAACATCTGCAAGACGATGCTGAGGATGTGTTATGAGTCTGTGGTGGCCAGTGCCATCATGTTTGCAGTTCCATGCTAAGGCAGCAGGCTGAGGGTAGCAGACGCCAACAGACTCAACAAACTGATCCGCAAGGCCAGTAACATTGCGGGGGTGGATCTGGACTCTCTGTCGGGGGTGTCAGAGAGAAGGATGCTGTCCAAACTACATGTCATCTTGGACCATGTCATGCACCCACTCCATGACTTGCTGCTCAATCAGAGGAGCACTTTCATTGAAAGACTCATTCTCCAAAAATGCACCACAGATTGCCACAGGAAGTCATTCCTGCCTGTGGCCATCAAACTTTATAACTCCTCCCTCTAAGTGTCTGACACACAGACACTTAATGAGGTTGAAACTGGACAATCATATCTGTATTGTGCAATAACACTAGCTTGAAATGTGTGCAACACCCTACTGCTACCATTATTATGATTATTATTACTGTTTACGATTACAATTCCTTAATTATGTAAATACTGTATCATAACATTTGTTCCTGTATTGATACGTCACTTGGTGTAAAAGTGTAGGCTTATGTGTTAATGTGAGGGATAAAAAGCGGAGAGGCACCAACCAGTGAGAACAGCCTTGGCTGAAGGGTCGGCTAGATCCAAAGCAGATTTTCCATCAGTGTTGCGGATGTTTGGATCAGCTCCATGTTGGAGTAACACTGAGTGAGAGAGATGCGGATTAAAACGAGACTTTAATTTTCTCCTTAAATCATCACTATTCCCATATCATGTCACCCAGTACACTGATCATATTTATAAACAGTTGGTAATAGCAAAGAAGATGGAAGACAACGCAATCCTTTCAAGAATGTAGGCAAATTTGCAACAAATGAAATATACGACTAGAACATTCTTGTAAAAAAAAAAAAACAAAAACATCACAGATTTGCAGAACTGTCTGTTTGAAAATAATCAACCGGGATGCTTACCAATGCAAACATCTATCTTTCCCTTGATGGCAGCCTCATGTAATGGTGTGTAGTTCCAGTTATCTCTGGCGTTGGGATCTGCGCCCTGACACAGGAGGAGGCTGACAACTTCTGCGTGGCCAAAAGAGCAGGCATTATGCAGGGGGATAAGTCCTCCATCATCCCTGGCATGAACATTGGCCCCAGTCTGCAAGAGGTGCTCCACCACATCTTTTCTGCCAAATCCTGAAAAAAAGATTAAAATGCATTTCAATTCAGCTTTTCCCTAAATATTGGTTTATTCGTGGTTTACCTACACCATAACTAGCCTGGCTATTCCATCTATAATGGCTTTAAACAATCATAACTGTAGGATTCAGATGAAACTCCCTATAAAAATAAATACCTAATACTAACTGAGCTATGATCCTAATTGATACACATCAGTAGTACTAGCCACAATTTAGTAACATGATTTAAAATCAGTTAATACATTAATTTTGTCCAAATGTAGTGCTATCGATGACTGCACTATCTAACAAACAAGTTATGTTGCATTGCTTTGTGATATTCAAACGTTACAAGAAACGTTTGCTTAAAACTGTTAGTCTATCTTAATTGGAGGTTGTTTTTGTGTTGCATGGGTCCACGTCATGAGGGATTAACGTTAGCTAGCTAAACTCGAGAAATACTGACAGATTATTAAAATTTGATGTAACGCGTCACATTAGCTGGTTAGCTCCACTAGGTTTTTCATTCCGACGTGATAAACTGCAGTTACTGCTAACGTTATCAAGAGGGCAAGACACAAACAATAAGATTATCAGTAAACACGTCGACCAAAACACAACATTAGCCAGCTAACGATAGCCGTGTCAGTATGATAGCTAGCTAGCTAGCAAATGTTGCAAAACATAACGCTTCTGTGTCGTTAGCTTAGCTCATCATTACCCGCAGCGAAGTGAAGGGGAGTTGATTTTCGACCAGCCATGTCCTTTGCGTTTACATTCACCGAATCGACAAGTCTCTTTACTCTGGATACATCTCCGTTACGGCAGGCCTCGAACAGCTCCCTGAACGCCCCACCGATGCCGCTGCTACAGTCAGTGGGACTGGCAGCTCCAGAACCGGGGCTCGAGACGCTGCTGCTGCCGCCGCCAGAGGTTGTCGTGGTGAAGCTTGCACTGCTCGCTAAACCCGGGGTGGGTAGGTCTGTGGAGGCCATAACCATCTCAATCCCCCCGCTGCATTCCCTCTCAATCTCCGGGGGTCCAACGGCCGCAGTCAGTAGAGCCATCGGCGGAGATCCCGGAGGAGCGCCAGAAATAGAGCCGTTTCTTGGCGGAGACTGTAATGTACTTTGCTGTTGCTGCGAGGACCGACGAGACACCGCCATTACAGCAGCTCTCAGGCGACAATAAAAGATACTCCTCCTTTCCGGTGAAAGTGGTTGCGTTTCCTGTCAGCTGTTCCAGCTCCAGTAAGGCTGGCTGTTCAGAAACCCTCGGGTTTCTATACATTTTGCACAACCAATTGGATCTAAAAAATAAAGAACTAGAGCAGACTCAAGTCTTCTCATGGTTTTAACAAATGTCTATTGCAATTTAGACAATATTTTGATCAGCCAGTTGGTGGCAGTATGAGAATCCCTTTTGCATTTTTGGCCCAAATATTTCCATCATTGCACAAAGAATAACAAAAAAAGACTTGCCATTTAATAGCGATGTAACACCAAATTGTGCTAGAATAATGAGAGAAATTACATCAATACTGATGCAGTGACAGCTTTTGTAATTTTGTGAGGCACAGAGCTCATATGGCATTTTTTGGTCTGTATTACAGTTAAGATGTTTGTGCTTACTTACTTTTGTGCGAGTAATGCCCATTTGGTCGTCATACTCCTTTTCCTATTGAGTTTAATATTTTGTGTATACTGTCTTGTCTTCTTAAGAGCAGGGACAGTAACAATAATCATTCCTTAAGTGTCATCAAAACATATCAACAGCATAGGTATTTAGTAGATAAAGGATTTTTAAGGCCAATACTGATACAAATATTTGGTTATTTAAAGATCAAACATCGGCAGATTATGTATTATATATTTTTTTAATGAGTTCTCACTAGAATATTTGTTTTGCTGTCAAAACAAAACATCAAAATATATTAACGTTCGGATAATAAAAACTGTATAAAAATACAACTGAAAAAAATCTGTCGCCAACAAGGACGTTGTAGAGTGCCCTCTGGTGGACAAACTATGTAATCAACACTCAAAACATGGTTGACGTCTGTTTTTTTTTTAGTTTTTTTTTTAAATATTCATTTATTAGTAGTCATTTATTTGTCATTTAAATTATTTTGATCAATGACTATTAATGTTTTTATATATATTTCTTTTATCGGACATTATAAATGCCAATACCGATAGTTTGGAAAATGCCTGATATTGGCCGATAGCATCGGCCCTTATAATGTATCGGTCGGGCTCTAGTATTTAGCTAATATTCCATTGCTCAGGCACAGAAAAAACTTCTGAATGTCTAAAAGACTTTATATTTGACTTTGACTTTTAGTGCTGACCTCTTTCCAAAAATCATTGTTACAGCTTCCTGGCAAGTAAATGTCATAATGCCGTGTCACATATCCTTTAATAAAGCACTTTTACAGATTGGACCCACAGAATGTCTCTGAAGGACTCTCTTCTGCCCCACGTCTTGTAAACTCCAGCCAGGTATAAGTACCACACACTTTGTTTATTTACATTCATGGAAGTAGCATGAGATATTTTATAATATGCAGGATATCCATTGTATCTTGTAAAATCAGACAGTTTACAATTCTAGATCATAGTTGCATCTTTAGGACATTTCTTAACTATTCTACTGTACTAGTTTCTCCGACATTACTGGTGAGAATGAGTAAATCAAGAGTCAGGCACTGTAACATTTTCATCCAGCAGTGAGTCGTCCGTAGCTCTAGTAGTCACCATAGACTGGTCACTGACACAGGAACCACCATCTTCAGACTCAGTGGGAATATGCACCTGAGCCCACCCAGAAGCTCCTAGAAAACATTATAGGAGTGAATTCTCTGCAGCCTCAGCACGGACTTAAGAGCTAGCAAGTCCCCAAAGACAACTTTAGGCTTCTCACACTGCTTACATAACAAACAGATGTTATACAAATACAATGGAGTCTTAACAATGATATCACAGTAGTCTAAGGATTAACAGTAAGACATACATTGTTCTCATCAAGTTAGGTGATCAAATCACACACAAAAAATGTCATGTGGGTGAAGAAACATGAGCAGTCAGGAGACCAGACACGTTTGTCAGATCTGGGCAATATATTGATGAGGCAAGATATTGTCTTAAATTTTGGAATGTCTTTTCCTGGTTATAAAGGCTACATTACAGTAAAGCGATGTACTTTTCTGAACTTTCCAGGCTGCTTTAGCTGTTCCATTATTTGCCTTTACCCACTTAGTCATTACCCACGTTACTGGTGATTATTCATCACAAATCTCCTTGTGTAAATACTGTGAAAGCATCATTAGTTCACCCTACAATATCGGTGCAATATCAATGTCGAGGTATTTGGTAAAAAATATCCTGATCTCTCCATATTGCCCAGCTATCGCTCCCCATCAGTTTGACTTCCTAATAAAGTGGTTAACATACTCTATTACAACCAACTACAACCTGTCTAATCGTCCTATCAGGGTTTGGATGAGAAAGAGTGGGGGGGAACCGAAGTGATTTGGGTTGTAAGAAGAACTGTTGAGTGCGTACCTGAGAGCTGCAGAAGTTCACTGTCTGGACTGGCACTAACAGGGTTCAGTCCCAGGGCGCCCTTTTGGACCGAGTCGTCCTCAGAGATGCACAAAGCTGTCAGTTCCTGCATCAAGTTGTCAAAGTTCTGCCAAGCACAGGTTTATTTCATTGAAACATGACAGCACAACCTAAACTAACTGGAAAAAGATCAAGGAACACTGCATGCCAGCAATTACTCTCAAATCAACTAAACAGATTAATGAAAACACAGATAACTGATGACTAACCTGGCTTTGTAGAGGTACCCTATCCTCTGAGGCATTCCTCATGGAGTTTTTTATCTCACCCAATGGGAGCCACTTGTCTAAAAAGATCCCCAAAACTGCTGTGTTCTTAACCAAGTCCTCATACTCCTGCCAATCACACAGTTATTTTAATAAAAACATGGCGTGAAAATAGCAACTAAACAAAAACATGAAATCACTTTGAGATAATCGATGGCAGACCTTCAACTCTCGAGACACGATAGCCTTCAAAGCCCTGATGGTGTTCTCTTTGGTCTCAAAAAATTCCTACAGGTGAAAACACACTTTTTGATTTGTTCTTGTAAATCAACTTACACACAATTAAAAACCATGCAAATCACAAAGAGGAATGAAAAACATCAGGTAAAGTATCAAGCTCCAATTAGAGACTTCTAGAGGCTGCAGTGTTCACAAAGGTGCCATGTCAGATGTCCGACGCTCCATTGTTCCTATCGTTCAATCAACCAAAATATTCCCTATTAGTCCACTAGTCCGGCCCCCCCTTTCTTTCAAAAAAATAAACCTGCTCCGAAATCTCATTGTTCCGACCACATAGCTAGGCTTTTGTGGATCACCTCCCATAACCTAAAATCTGAATCAACAATAACGAGTGAAATTACTTTTCTCTAGCTTATTAACACATTTAAATGTTTATCTAGTCTAATACACACAATCTGTGCACCGGTTTGCGTGCAGTTTAGTGTCCCAAATTCCCTGTAACGTAACCCCATTTGTAGGTCCAATCCCTTGACCAATCGGCTATCCTAACCTTAACGCCTCAAGGTGAAGTGCCTAACCCCAACCAATTGGCCTGCCTAACCAGTATAAAAAGCCTATATGGTCGGAACAATTGGATGTCAGAGCAGAGGGTTTATTGTTTGTGCGATAGACTACAGATTCTGTACTATGTTTAACAATTATTTACTAAACACTAAATAGTCCGGAGCTTAGCACTGCCCAAGACGATTGTGATGGGTTAACCCAGAGCAGTTTTTTCTCCTACGCCAGAATGTTTGTGTGGAGTAGCCAGACCTACTCCACAGATCCTCCAGAGCCATAAAAGACATTATACAACTGTTTGTTGAACCAATCATGTCTAGTACACTCTTAGATGAGTGTAATTGGTGGGGTTATCAGAAAAATGATTCAAATTAACTGGGTTAAGTTGGTCCTGTTTGACACTAGAGGAAAGGCCATTAAAGACAATAAAAAGCCATATTTATTTCCTCGATATGATCCTTTCACCTCCATGTGCCTGTTGACTGTGTGGTCCTCTTAACTAGTGAACACAAGTGCAGATATAAAAGTGCAGATATAAAATGGCACCTTAATGTTTATTGCAGCCGTTTGATCTCCCTGTCCGAATGCGAGCGCCACCCAGAGTTCAAGCTGCTCCTTCTCCTGCATTTCTGTCATGGCCTTTATCTTCCTCTCCAGCACCAAGGCCTTCAGGTCTCTTTTCTGCTGCACATCCAGAATGGCCTCCGTCTGCCTCTCCTGCAGCTCGTCGTATTCCTGCTGAACCTGTGGGACACATGTGAATCCATGAACACCCACCCACCAGGCATACGCTCAACATTCAGTGTTCGTCAACTGAGCGAAATTAATAAAGTTAAAACTTCCGACTTGACAAATCAGTTTACCTGTTCGTTTTTCAGCTCCAACTGCTGGTGCTTCAAATACAGCTCACGTCTCTCCCTGAGTATATGTGCACTCATTTTTTTGCCGCTCTGTTAGAGACAGTCAGTTATGAAATGTCACTCACCACTTCCACTTTGATTTCACTAAGACCTGAAATGTTTTTTTTAGACTGAATGCAAGTTTCTTTTGAATGGTAAAAATGTCTCCAATTTGAATCACAAAGAAGCTCTCGAGATCTAATGAAAGACTTACACTGTATGAATTTGGATAAAAGGTTTTAACAAGGGCTCTTACATTTTTAATCACACCAGTGTCTTATTTTAATCGGTTTAAAAGTGATATTTTCAAGTTTTTCAAGGGGCATTTAAGACTAAATACTCCGTTGGTAACTCAGTTCAAATTTACAGTAAATGCAAATTACTTTAGTATTGTGGAGAGATCTGTAAGGGCTTTGAAACTCAACTTACCATTCAAAAGACCCCTTTTTTTAAATCCCTTTCTGCTCAAGGAGCTTTGTTTCTGCTAGCCATCAACTCCCGTTCTTGGATGTATTATAAGACCCGCTCCCGTTTCATGTCTCGTCTCTATGCAGGCGCATTCTAAATAAATTACGCCGTTAAAGAGGAATTTGCTCGTTAATTTTGACAGCCCTAGTTTTATCTGCTCTATTTAGCAGTTTGATCTGCAAAGTAAGTTGTGTGAATCGAAAAACTGAATCAAGTAAGGATTTAAACACTTACTCCTGGTAGTGACATCAATAAAGAAGAAGCGAAGCAAGCTGAATTCTTGTGTCTCTCATTTGACCTGCTGAGTAAAGTAATGCTGCATAACCAACTGTTAGTTGGCAGATCTATGAAAATCAGATTTGTGTTGTAACAATGAGAACAGTGTTTTTCTTTATACCCGAGAAGCACTGAATATCAATGCAAAAAATAAACTATTGAACATAAGCTTTTTAAATCTCAATTTAAAATTTCAGATTTACTTCATTATACCTTTCATTGTACTTTTATTGTCACATACACTTAGCGAAATTTATTCTCTGCATTTTACCCACCCATCCTTCAAGGAAGCAGGTTGGCCAATCACAGCGCCCGGGGACAAACTCCAGTTCTGACACAGGGCTGGAGAACCTAATACGTTTTTTAATGTTGACGAAACCGGAGCACCCTGAGGAAACCCAGGCAAACATGGAAAAAAACTCCACACAGAGAATGCCCAGAAGACCCTGGATTCAAACCCGTTACCTTCTTGCTGTGAGGCCACAGTGCTAACCATTGGCCCACTATGCTGCCTATTCGTACATCACACCTGTAAGTGTAGTTTCTGTCACCCCCATGAGGAATGGTAAGTAATGATAATACAAGCTTTCCGTGATCGTGCACAGTCCCCCACGCAGTTGCTAGTAGCCAAGGAGGACACGGAGGATTGAAACAACTTCAGAAGAGGTAATGAAGTCGTTGGACGACAGTCTTCCTACCATCGCCGTAGTGAGAAATACAGAGAGTGTTGTGTGGAGCTGATGTCTTAATTAGCTTTGTAGCAACTCATTTAGCAATGGTGTGAATGTAACGGACGTTCATGATTATAAAAAAATGACGCAAAAACAATGAGAATGATGTACTTCAGATAGCTTGATGCTTTCTGCAGGCTGTTCTCTGTGCAAAAGCTCTAAAATTAAGCAAAGCAGTGAACCTTCAAACTCTTGGCCATGTCTTTTCTCTCTTTCACCAGCTGTGTGCGGCTCTCAGACAGCTTTGGCTCCACTTCCTGCAGAGACTCTGTTGTGCTTTTGTTCTTCTGCACAGCTGCTGCCAGCCTCCAGTCTAGTAGCTCACCCTTTCCTTTTGCAGCTTCAAGTTCTGTCTACCAAATGACGACAATGGCATATCAAGCAAGACCAACCTGTACCTTATTTCGTTTTATAAGCACTTTGCCATTTGTGGAATTGTATTTCCTGTCAAACTAAAACTCTTCACATGAAACAACTGTTGTCAATATCCACAAACAATTTCTTGAAAGAATTGACACATTTTGTGTCCTCCAGACTCAGATTTGAAGAAAAGGATACAACATGAGTAAAATAAGCACATTAAGTGGATGCTGCTGAAAGCGGGGAAAATGTCTTGATATCCGATTGGCTGTAATAGACTCACTGGGAAATTAAAGAAGCTTTTTTATGGATAAATTCAACTCATGTGTGCAACGGATGTTTTTCCTTTCCTTTAGTGTGACAGGACTGTGATGAGTAATATCTCTTACCTCTAGCCTCTCCTTTTCCAAGCTCACATGGCGTTTATCTTCGATGGGCTTGGTGAGATTTCGACAGGCTTTGTTTTGCTCCGCAACAACACTTACAATCCTCATTTTCATATGCTTGTCGATCTCATCTTGCTCAGTTTTTGTGTTTTGGTGGTTCTCTTTGACCATTATTTTCATTGTGAGGATACATTTGGCCTCCATTTCTATTTAAACAGCAACAGAGAGAAATCAGGGTTTACAGAGTTTATGATTGTGCTTTTTGACTTCAACTCAAAAATGGACATGTTTATCTACCTCTGACTCTCTTTCCATCGCTATCATTTAGTTTCCGTAATCCATCCTGCTGTCTCTGTTAAGATAAAAAAGGTGGCAGCTTTGTTGTACAGATGCTTACTTGTAGAAATAGAATGTAATACACAGTGTGATAGACTGAGTTCTCACCTGCTTGACCTTTCTGATAAAGATTTTATTATAGGAATCTCTCTCTCCCATGTCCGCTTGTAAAATATAAATTTTCTTCTGAAGCACTACCTCTGACTCAACTTGACCTCTCTTGGTCTTTGAGGTCCTGGAGATGTTGGCCACCTTCAGCTCACAGATCTCGTTGTGGTGAGCAGTCTCCAATTGTTTCAGCTTCAGCTCATGCTCCTGGAATCAATGATCAAAATTGGAAATTCTTACTTTACTAGGATTAGAATTTACTGCTAGAGATGCACCAACCGAACGGCCGGCGACCGGAATTGGCCGCTTTTTACGTGACCGGTCATGGCCGGCGAGCGTCAGGTCAGACTGACTGATTTTCTGCCGGTCAATGCACTCGGGCGCCGCACGTTTAACATCGCGCCACATCAGCATCGCACGTGCACCGCCGCTCCATCAGTTGTTTATGAAATGTCAGAAAGCTTTGCAGAGCAGTCTGCTCTGGTCAGCCGCTCTCTCTCCCTCTGAGGCTGAACAACTGGAACAAGAAAACCGCACTCACAGCTACAGTATATCGGAAAATAGCGTTGGGCACACTGATGAATTAACGGCACGCTGTATTAACGTTACTGTTTTAAACGCTTTCCAGGGTAGTGGGGATGCATACCGCTCAGAACCAACTTTAAAAACGTAGTAATCTTCCCTCCGCGTTAGTTTTGTAAGCGGAAGCCCGTATGTTCTTATGTACAATGACAAAGCAAACTTGCTAAAAAAAAAAACGCTGTTTTCAGGCAACGTTACTGTTGACATTCAAACAGGCCTTAGTGTGTGTTTTGAAAAATAGCTTAACCGCAACGTTATATTTATTTTATTTTTGTCATATTATTTTATTGCCATACCTGTTTCCCCTGTTTTCATACACAGAAGTTTAGTTGATATATCAAATTTGTTTAGCTGTATATTGGATGTGAAAAGAAGGAAATTGTTCTTCCATAACATTGATAACACAATAAAACGGATAGCTCAAATCAAGCTATGTGATTGGTTTAAAGCCCTGATGTAGTAAACATATACCAAGCCTATGACGTCTAGTTCTTTTTCACAATACATATCATGATTCATCTGATAAAGTACTATATACGTTATATTTAGAATATTTTTACCAATTTCACTTGCTGTCATAAGTCCGATTGGGAACTGAAGCAGTTATTTATCTCTGCTCTCTTCAAAGCCACCAGACTCCATTGACAAAAACAGTCATTTTAACCAAGCAGAACAAGGGAGTTGCAGTTCTACTGCTCCCTTGATAGGTTAGTTTGTGTTATTGTTATTGATATTGTGAGATTTTGGTGAATCCAAACCAACACTTTAGCAATAAGTAAAAGATATAGCCTATGCTAGCTGCTAGTGTAGGCTAACTTTATCTGTGTTGCCTCTGTTTGGGCAGGCAGCCAGCCTAGTAGGGCCTATTTTGTATTTGGGCCATTAATAAGTATTTAAATTGGAATGTAACTAACTTTTATATTGACATACTTGATGGCTCGCTTTATAAAAGCTGCGCGTCTGGCACTCCTGAGCTGTGAAAAAAATCACAACATACCACGGTCTGTCATGAGCTACTGCTTTTCTTCAAGGTTAGGAAAATACACAGGCATGACAAACAAAAGGCATAATACACAGGATTTTCCAAATAAAGTTTGCTCTGGTCTAACTTGGTCACAAACCTTCTCATTTTACTGCTAAACAGTACACTAAAATATATTTCTGTCAAGAAATAGCCAATACAGTAACATTTGATCAGCGCTGCTTAGTTTTATAGCATAACTGTGGTTCACAAGCAGCATTTACACTGTGTTAGAGACTTGGCTCAGATTGGTTATCTTCATGCTTTGGTGGAAACTTCCAAATGCCATTGAGAGCAGTAGGACAAGGCAGAGGAACATAATTTTTTTCACAGATTATCTGTCTCATGTACTAATGTGAAGATAGAGTGACAGTTGAAGCAAATATGAAAAGCTATTTTTGAAAGTTACCACAAAAAAAAACTACTTTAAAAACGGGATAATGTAATAAACTTCTAAAAAGTGTGTGTGAAGCTTACTTTAATTTCTGCGTGGCGATGTCTCTCTGCCTCTTGTTTTAACCTGAGTCCCTCTCTCATACTGGCCTTGGCCTCATCCAGGTTTCTCTTGGAGTTGTCCCAGGATCTGTGGGCCTTGTCTTTCTCCATCTTAAAGTGCATTTTCTGTTTCAGCACCCTGTAGAATTCCTCTTGAACATTTGCACAGTCCTCCCACATCTGCAGGTAAAAGACATTTGGGAGCATGCAAGGTGCACCGTGCAATATAAAGGATTACAACTTTTGACTGTCAAGCTGATCATCACATCTGGTGTCTTATTGTTATGACTGGCCAGCTGCTGAGCACACACACAACCCCCACTTTTGTACATGCACACAACTGTCCAATCTTCTGCTCTGTGCGTTTTAGCTTCATGTTGCAAAATCAAAGTGATCACAAAATAGAAATACTTTCAGTGGTAAGATTCAAGTAATCCTATAAATCAGTTGAATTATGGTTCAGCTCTAACCTCATCCTTGTTCTTTTCTACAGTTGGAGGCCGGTCCAGCACTGCTGGCAACTTCTCTTTAATAGTCTCTTTGGTTTCGTCTTCAGTCTTGGATGGCTAGACAGAAATTTTAAATTAACATAAATATAACCTCTTTGTATTAATTAAGCTAACGGATAGAGTGTCTGGTTGGTGCTAAGCTGACAATACCGGGTATGTGAAATTTCACTGTAATTTTCTAAATGTGTCAACTGCCAATCACAATATTCTGACATTGAAATAATTAACACTTTAAACTTTCAGAAAATTCACCCTTTTCTAGCTAGAGTTAGTAGGGACGTTCGAGATGAACTGCCCCTCCTGTAAAGTGGACGATGCAGGTGGCAGCAGCCGGGGGGGGCGGGGACAAAAAGCTGCGGTAAAGTCCGACAGTTTCCAGCCGATTCCAGCCGCCTTCAGGCTGGACAGGAAGTGACAAAAACACTGTGGTGCGATTCCGATTTAATAAAATATAATCAGACCCACATATCAGCTGGTACACAGTCTCTAGTTGTTTTAATTATGACAGAGTAGCTCTCAAAATGTTCTACATGCAATCTGTTGCCGATTTTAATTAACAACAGACTGTAGATGATCCTTGATCTGAACGGATTTCACTATCAGCCCCAAACGTGTGTTCTGTACAGAATAGCAGTTAAAATCCCCCCGATTCAAAAACAATGAACAGTTTATATAAAACGTCATGATGTTGAGTCAATTGGGAACCAATCAGCTGAGAGGACGGCGTTTCCCAACATGCTCTGGATCCGCCTGGGTCACGCAGTCTGTGAAAAACAACTGCGACCGCCTTGCTCTCGTGAGATTATCGTTGCCTACGTATGCATGACATCAAAGCAAGTCGGAATTAAGTCGGACACAAATCTAACCGGCATGCAACGGGCGCCGATCGGCGGTGATCGATTCTGCCCAGACCTGGCTCATCTCGAATAAGCCTAATGTTTGCTATCAGCGCTGACCTGAGCCTTGGGAGTCTTCTCTTTAGGCTGCTTGTCCTTTTTCTGCTTCCCACCTTTGGCTTCGGTCTTAGTCTTGGGCTGGACAGAAAATAATATAAGATTTGATGTACATAATTAAAACCTCCAAACAAAGCCGATTTCTGCCTGATGCCGAGTTAGCTAGTTACCTGACATACTAACAGTCACCCCCACAATTATCGTTATTAAAAAAGAAGTTTACTCACCATCATGAAATTCCGCTCAAAGACAAATGTTGGTAGTGAAAACGTAGCTAAATGTTTAAGGTTAAATCAGTATGGCTGAATTTGGACAAGATGCATTGTCATGGCAACCATGTCACATTCTTCTTCTGTGATTTGTGGCAGTTTGAAGATTCTAAAGCTCTCCCCTTGATAACATTTTTACTTGAACCAACAATCATACAGGTGAGCTCCCTGCATCCAGAGAGGAGCCTGAGGGCTGAAGCTCTTCTGATATGTATGTAGGTAAACTACTGATACATTTAGAGTATTTTTTAGGATTTAAATAATAGATCCAACATAACGTGGTAAGCATACACTTCATTCTTAGATTAAAAGAAGAGCAGTTATTTTGTTTGATTAGTTTTGTTTATTTTAAATAAACAGATTGTCATATCCAAAGTGAAGTTTAGACTCTTGGACAACAAGTTATTCATTGGCAATTGTTAGTACAAAGACATGCATTTACACCAATGCCACACGTTAATTACCGACCAAACAAAGGAACAAATGTGCAACAGTTACCTTGAGTGACGTGAAATGGAATTTTCACGCAAGTCTAGATTTTACAGATAATGGTCCAAAGAAAAGGTAGCTATCCAGTGAGTGGCAGTTCTGTCTTGTTGGTGGCAGAGAATGGCCAGACTGGTTCAAGATCTTAGCAAGACAACAATAACTCAACTGTGGTATGCAGAACAGCATTTCTGAACACAGGCAACACGTCAGCGTAAAGCAGAAGGACTACAGCAGCAGAAGATCAGGCAGGGGTGCCAGTCCTGTCAGTTAAAACAGGAAACTGAGGCTAAAACTGGCCTCTCTCTCGTGCTAGATATCGTGACAGAATATGTGCAGATGTACATATGGACAACCAGAAAACATAATGCCTCCAGCCATGGCAATTGTCAAGGTATAAAAAACCAAAAGAAGAAACAAGACTTCAGTAGCATACAAGACAAGTCAAGCCAAAACACTGACCAATAATTATACCACAGGAACAGTGGCTTAAAAAAAAAAAAAACTTTGCAAACTTGGGCAAGGTTTCACTTTGAATTAAAACATAGATGGCTCAGATATATCAAGTTTTATCAAGCTTTCCCGTCCAGCCAGCATGAACCATACTAAGAGCAAGTGGAATGCAGAGATCATTATTGTTATTGAATACACTTGTGCTTCTCCTACTTAGTGACAACTTATAAAACAATGGATCCCTCATAAATTAAAATGAGTCGTTTGTCATTCAAGTGCAGTTTCTCATCACAGCTGGTTTTGCTGTGACCTGAGCAGTTTTCTTGTGCTAGTTTGACTCAGCTCAAAGGAAGAATAGCTTGTCTGAAAGCTGGATGGCCGGCTCGGAGTGCAAGTACTGTCCAGACAGGTAAGCCAGCTTGTGAGCATACTTGCATGGTGCTGGCACACGAATGGTGCCTGGCCAGTTCCAGTACAAATGGCACATTTTGAAAGTAAGCCTGGTGTGGGGAAAAAAAAGTAACAACGTTAAATGCGTCCTGACCAAACATTTACATTTAAAGCCTTATTTTATTTGCCAGAGGACTATGAAATAACACCTTTTCCCCAAGTTGTATTTTGTTTTCTAGTTACTGTTCAAGTTTACTTCCTCATTAAAATGAAATAAAGCCAAATCTAAGAGCCTTCTACTAATCCTACCTTTGTAAGGGTTATGATGTGGAAAGTTTATTTTTTTTTATATTTTGCGTGTTTATACATGATTTGACCGATGCTTTTTCACCTTATTGAAAACATTTTTTGTTGGTGCTTTACCTTTGAATTTGACAGAGAGCAGAGCTCCGACACAGACACACACGCAGCAGTGCAGGCAAACTGCGTCGGCTCTACGCTTTTGTTGGAGTGTTACGCCAACGCCGATAAAGTGGTTTAATTTGTGGTTAGTTTTTTCAATACCCACCAGGTCCGGATTTGTCGCGGAACAGTCGCGGTCCGGATTTGTCGCGGATTGACAGCCATAACTGACAGCTGAAGTCAAGAATACCCATGAGATCTCTCTCAAATTTATGTAGAATAGAACCACGGTTTGTTTCCATCCAGAGGAATAGAGGGAACACCACTCTGTGCTGTGTTTCCAAGATGTAGTGCAGGGAAATATGATCTGCCGTGAGCACGGCCTATTTTATTTAGAAGATTTACGGGATGTTTTATTTTGTTTTTGTGCTCAACTTCCTGTCCTGCATTATCTGCTGTATGCAAAATTGCTGCTGAGCTCTCCAGCGTCCGGCAACAATGGAAGCTCTGCATATCTGCTTTGGAGGGCTGCAGACTGCCGGAGCTGGGACCGAGTCGGAACGCAGCCTTTCCGCAATCAGTGAAAATACACACATTGACTTTAATGGAAACCTAATGACCCTGCAGCCTTTCTGGAGCGGATCCGCGGACATAACGCAACCGGTGGAAATTATGGGTGAGGCGTATATGAGGATGAGCAGACTATTTCCTGAGGAAGCTGAGATCCTTCAACGTGTGCAGCAGGATGTTGGAGATCTTCTACCAGGCTGTTGTGGCCAGCGCTCTGTTCTCCTCCGCCATCTGCTGGGGCAGCAGCATCGGAGCCAGCGATACAAACAGACTGGACAAACTGATCAGGAAGGCTGGATCCGTGATCGGCTGCAAACAAGACACTTTTGAAGCTGTGGTGGAGAGGAGTTCACTGAACAAACTGTTATCTATCATGGATAACCCTGACCAGCCTCTCCACCCCACACTGGTCCAACAGAGGAGCAGCTTCTCTAATGGCGTTTTTCCACTGCTGGTAACAGCTTGCCTCGGCTCGCCTCGGCCCGCCTCGGCTCGCCTCGGCCCATTATACTTCCGTTTTCCATTGCAGATTGAGTAAAGCCTCAGCGTGGCTGGTCACTATAGCAACGCGTGATGACGTAATGTTCAGCGCGGGTCACAACAGCACGTCGGCTACTCGCCGCAGCCAGAAGAAATGTTTTGTTTCAAAAGAAGCTGAAGGAAGCAACGAAAATCACCGCTAAAAAAAACAGGAGTTTGGGAATACTGACGGAGTTCAGACGTCGACATGACTGTTGTTCGCCGACACAAAAGGGTAAGTTAAGTTTCCTGGTAACGTTAGCTAACATTAGCATGTGTTCAGCGTCGCAGTCAGTATTTACTATGCGCTATATAAAGTAGATGAACTTTAGCAACCATGATTACACACCAACATGTTTGCTGTGTACCGTTTGTGTTTCAGAGCATTCCGGCTCTGCAAAACCGCCGCCGCAGACCGTCTGGTGTGCGACGTCCGACCGGTGAAATCTCTGGCTCTGACCTGCTGGTCTTCGTATAATCTTTATGAGAGTCACGGACAGGCTT
>NC_048411.1:19207214-19272955 GCF_013103735.1 Etheostoma cragini
AAAGTACCTGGTAGCAGGTCCCAGGGACTTTTTTTCGTAATGGAAAACCAAAAAAAGCGAGTAGACCCGAGGCGACTCGAGTAGATACCACGCAGTGGAAAACCGCCATAAGAGGCTCCGACAGTTTGAATGCCGCACGGACAGCTACAGGAAATCATTCCTACCACAGACAATAAAACTCTTCAACACGTCAACCCTGGGTGCTAGATGAGACTCTGAGACACCCCAAATTTGCAATAAGGGCAACCGGCCCGATTGGTTCATTTACATTTTAGCATACTTAAACAGTTGCAAATTTTGTTCTTCCCATCTTGTATATATTTAAATATTTGTTCTTATATTCTTATATTTTATTCTTATATTTTGTTATTATTATTATTATTATTTCATGTATATTGTATGTATGTATATTTTGTGTGCTGCTGTAACAATGTAATTTACAATATCTATCTATCTATCTATCTATCTATCTATGCTGCCCCCGCCAAGTCAAATTGCATCCCTTGATACCTATGGTACTGTAGAAAAACTAGTACCATCACTTTTCAGAATTTTGGCATCAACTTGGTTCCAGAGTATTGGTCCTCATGATATTGTTAGTCTGAATACAATTCCTTCACTTGGTTGGTTGTCTAGTTAGTTTATCATGTAGTTGGATTGACCATGAATTTTACACCAAGAATCTAAAAAGATCAAATGGCATTGTATAGATGACCCGAGTTAGGTACATGAATGGTATTTCACCTTTCAACAGTGTATCATGAAATAAGAGTCTCCATTGCATATTTGCCATCCCAAAGTGTGATAACTTTCTTTACAAATAACTATGCTAAAACCTTGGAAAATATACACAACATAAAACCTTGGACAAATCTATAACAAAGGGTTAGTTAAGCATAAACCTTACATTTACACGGATCAGAAATTAGGTGGAGGTCCATGTGTTTATGCCTTACTGAGAATTAATCTATTACAGTTTTCTCATGGTAAACATTTCTCATTGTTGAGAAAGAAAACATTTCTCATATGGTTGAGAAAGAAAACATTTATAGTATTCAATAAAATATAGAAATGTATGCATACAATATGGTCTGACTAATCGGATTCCATACAGAGTAAATTGATATGGTCTTTGTGCGTGCCAATACTTAGGCTGTCAATAATAAATATTTTCCAAGTGAAAAAAAAGGTACCAGGTCCAACTGGTAAAAAAAAAATCATTCAGATAGTTTATACAGAATTAACATGTGTACCCGTAATAAAAAATGATGCTCCATGGATAACAAATCAATACCTTTGCAAATGGTCTGGTGAGAGATTTGCTGTGTTGTATAGGGAGATGTAATGAGTTGGAATTCCACAGCCCTGGCGAATGGAATGTGCCATTAAAAAGAAGTCCGTCCTGAATGGAAAAAAAAACAACCAAAACTAAGTGTTAAAAACTTTGGATAGCTAAGTGCTGTTTCTGATGGTGTCCTCATCAAAGTGTATATACAGTGAGGAAAATAAGTATTTGAACACCCTGCTACTGTACCAAATATTAACATTGATTTTCTCAGGTGTTCAAATACTTATTTGCAGCTGTATCATACAAATAAATAGTTAAAAAAATCATACATTGTGATTTCTGGATTTCTTTTTTTTTAGATCACGTCTCTCACAGTGGACATGCACCTACGATGATAATTTCAGAGCCCTCGATGATTTCTAAGTGGGAGAACTTGCAAAATAGCAGGGTTTTCAAATACTTATTTTCCTCACTGTATCTACTATGGTTTCCAGCAGATGGTGTTGCAGCCTTTTAGATGTATGCAGGTAAAGATAAAAAGAAATGTTCCTCTTCCACTAACCTGTTAGGCTACTCATACAACCAAAATGTAAGAATAATCACTTCATTGTACACTCAGATAATTTCTCCACCTGAATTACATACAGATTCTGCACACAAATGATAACAGTTTGAATTTAGTTTTGTTTAAACAAATTCGCTTTTCACCTACACTGCTAGTATAAAACAAAATTAAAGCAGAGAGCAGACCATCTGTTGCCTAAGGCTGGATTCCGAGTGAAAACACTTGGCACATGGGGAGTTTTGCTGTATAGGCATCTGGCAAGAGCAGACAAACAAGACCATTTGGTAAAAGACTGACCAGTCTTGCTGGGTAAGGGTGTGATCCAGAACAGTTCCAGGTGGAGGTGTGCCAATGTTGTTTGCAGTAAATGAGTAGAGGGTTGTGCTGATGCGCTTTTGGACCACAATGAAGACCAGTTTGGGCTCATAGCTGGGGAAAGTCTCAAAGCATTTGATCAACTGTGGGATCTCATACTGCTCCACCATCTTTAGCTGACCATCCGACACACCATCTCGATACACCACAATCTTCTCTGGCAAGTTGTGGTTCACCTGTAAAAAAGAACATAACTGCAATGCACTCTGTGTGGCATAGGACACTTTACCTACCTAGATAACATCTGGATGGAGATCAATACCCACTGTAAATATAGCCACGACCTTCCACTTCCAAGATTGTTCCATTGCCACCGCCAAATTTCACTCTTTTTGGCCGGATGTCCTTCTGCTTTCTTGGTGTTGGCAGTCTAAACTCCATTGTATTTAATAGGCCTATGTTATACTGGTTTGAGGCTATTTTGCAGAGTCACCATGGCTCTGCCCGGTGCTTAGCACCACCGTTTAACTTTGAAATGTGTTTTCTTCGGACGCACGCAAGAAAATAAATGCTTAGGCTAATCGCAGATCCTGCTTTTGATGTCCATAAAAATTAAAAGCTGGTTTCAATCAATTTTGGATTTGAATCAAAATCACGACAGCGCCACCAGAAGGTCGTGAGCGGAAAAAAAGACAAGGGAGGGTATGTCCCAGTCATTTGTGATTCTTGACCAGTTTAGAAACAGGCATTGAATTACAAGACATCTATGTAATGCATGTTTGTAGTACTTACCTCGTAGTACTTCTGCAGTGCAGCCAGTAAACAAACTCTGAAGCCATTGATCAGTTCCTCAGTGGGTGTTTGGAAAGTTACTCTGGAGTACCAGCGGGTCAGTGAGCTGGAAAAGAAAATTGCAAATGCATTTCTATTAACATATTACCACAAGTGAGTGTTGCAAGCAAAAAAAAAAAAAAACATTGTTATTTATTGCAACTGACATTTTTGTGTCTTCTAAACCTATGGGGACTTCGCAATATGTGCGCATGACAGAAAAAAAGAAAGAAAAAAAAATCTATTTTGTCTTCCTCAAACATTTGTAGCAGTAATCCGCAGATACAGTGTTTATTTTTGGGGATGTTTGAAAAGATTTTCTACCTCATGTAAGAAGTGAGATCTGTGGTGATACTGTGAAACTGTACTGTAGGTAGTACATTAAAAAAAACTCACAATACACTTTGTGCCCACATGAATTCAGTCCTGTTTACCTGTTCACACTTGCAACAAAGCCCATGACGGATTGATGTGCCTTGCTGGTGTCATGGTGGACATCAACTCCCACCACCATCAAGTGTTTCTATTAAAGTGGGATAGAGGTTCAGTATTTTCTCATAGAGTGTAGTAATGTTATAACATTTTATTTTCAATGAACCACAACATCTGTAGAATGTTGTTCCCATGGTACTGAGGTATATAGGTTTCCTTTGAATCACAAGACGTAAACCATTGAATTAAAGTAGATATGGCGTTCTCTTCCTGCTCTAACACCTGATACTTACCAAAGGGACATTGACAGTCCATAACTCTCCTCCTAACTTGCTGTTTATCTGCAGGAGTATCTTTTGGGCAACACTTCTTAATTTCTGTGGCTGGGATATGGTGCGGACATTGATGGCCTGTGACACATTAAGTGAAAAAAACCATTACTTTTCCTCAAATTATAAACCAGCCATGCACAACCACATGGATAAGCAAAACAGACCTGGGATGGGATGGGACTTTTGACACAGCAGAGCTTCTTGATAGCACTGTAGAGATCTTCTCTGTTGCCGACCAGGATGCAAACTACAAGCTGCATATTGGGCTGTACAGGTAAATTGTAAATGGAGAGTTACACAGAAAGGACTTCAGTTCAGTCGTACCAGTCATTTAAAAAAACAACTTGTGCAGCTGTTTAAGATTTTGTGTATACTAAACATCACAGCACTCATTAGTAATGACGAGAAGTATTATAATTCCGTTTGTCGTTAATGAGGTGAAACGTGCAAACTTATTCAGAGCTTGACAGTAATAGTTGCCCATGTTGCCCAAGGCAACTAGGCTGGAACCCCTGTATTCCGGTATAAAACCAATGTATTTATCTATTCCATATCTAATCAATGATTAATCCAAACAATTACAGGACAGATATTTGCAAAGGTGATGTTAGAGATAATGATGTTTATGGTTACACCTCATTTAAAAGGGGAATGCTTAAGATTTACATGAAACTTTTATGTCATAAATGTTTATGACTGTTTCATTAAGTGACAGTGGCAAATAATACCTTTCAATTCCTTTCTTTTGAGACGTCCATTTTAATTTATAGTTATAGTTTATACTCTTTATGAAATTAACCTAGAGATAAATGTCATAGTAGGTCTAATTATTAAACTTAAACTATTTATCCTCATGTGTTAACTTTGCATTAAACTGTCTAAGTGATTGGTTTTGACATTGGCTGTCATGACACCACTATAAGGACATCGTGACATGATATTTGCCTTGACCTCAAGTGACAATTTAGACTTTGTCTGCCTCTGAAGGAGTGAGAGTCACCAATGAGTTGCTGTTTACCAAGTAGCTGCTCAACAACGAGCTGCAAAAAAGTGATCACAGGGGGAAACGACACGTAGATCCGGTATATTTTCAAATCTTACTTGTGAATTAAGGATTTATTTCTACAAAACCAGAGTTGCTGAGTTCTGTAACACTGGAAAGACTTAACTAAGGTGGATTTGGTGAGTTTTTTGTTTGTCATTTTTGAATGAATTCAGAAGGTGTATGATTGCATCTTTCTGTTTAAGTGTAAGAAGTTTAGTTTGTGAACCAAAAAAAGGTCAGAGCTAAGCAACGTTGCTGCTTGCATGCAATGTATCAGTGTATATTTATGGCATTCTGCACATCCTCCGGCCAGTTTAACCGCTAAACCCCCGGTACCGGCCAGAGAGGCGTGTTTACTTTGTGTTTTGGTCTTCTAAGGTGTACGGCAACGGGCTTCGGTCAGGTTTTAATTACCCTACATCAGTATCAGTTCATTTTGTTACGGTATAAACTTAATCCTAGGAAAGGCAAAGAATATAAAACCTTTGTAACGAAATCCAAGACTTTATATAAAAGTTCAAGACTTTTAAGGCCTTAATTTGAGATGATCAAATTTAAGACTTTTTCAAAGCTTTTAAGACCCTGCAGGTACCATGATTTAAGTCACACCTCACTGGTCAGCTGAGAGTGGATGCTCTTGACGTAAGTCTCAGTGCGATCATCCTTCAGCTCCACACGAATGGGTCGCTCCAGTCGAAACCCAATTGGTCCCGCCACCTTGTTGAAGGTAGAAACCAGCTCTTCAGCCTGCTCTGCACAGCGACGAGGGTAGAAGATGGACCAGATGTTCAGTGGGATCTAAGAGTGATGGGTCAGTTGGTGGTGCCAAGACAAAACAGCGTGGTTAAACACTGATGCTTGAGGACAAATTCCAACAGGAATTAAGCCTACACAGATAACTTGTTAATTAAGTGGGTAAATGTTGCTGCCTTGCTTCATCAACTTTGCAGTTAATACATTTTATGTTGCATTGCAGCTAAATTATATTCATGTAAAATGTGGAAGCAAAAACAGAAATTTGTTTCAAAACACTCACAGAGCTGATTGAAGCATCCCTAACTACCTCCCTGGACCAGGATAAATCAGCACCAGTGGTAAAGGATGATGACTGTAGACATATGGTTTCTTGAGGAAGAATTCTACCTTTAGTCTGCAAGAGAGGAAGCGAATACACAATATACTGTCAACACAAAAAGGAAAAAAAAAGAATGGCCATAGAGTATTAATGAACAAAAAAAAAACCCTGAGCCAACTATTTGGCAGACAGTGGAGACATAGGTCAAAATAGTATTTTTTATGTAAATTAAGCTACATACTTATACCTGTCCTGAACAAATACTGTAAAACAAAATGTACTGTACAAAAACTAATGTTTCTGAAAAACAAGCAAAACACAGTAAAAAACTAAACCTAAAAAAGTTAAAAATAAAATAATTGTTATATTTGTTTGAATTTATTATACAAAAAGGTTCTGAAAATACACCGCAGGTCCAGGCTGGAATACAAAGCTTCTGGAAAGCCTACAAGTGCAAGAGAGAAGAGGGAAAGGCTGCAGATCTTAGCTTTCGGATGAAAAAAAAAAATACAAAAAGAAAGGCTTGCTTGCTCATGTATGTTGCTTGCATGCATGCAAGCATGCATGCATGCATGCATGCATGTATGCATGTATGTATGTATGTATGTATGGCAGTTTGCCATTGTAAAATAGATGGCCCCAGAGGGTGAAGCACAGCCTCACCATCATGATTTCTGAGTCAACGTCCAGTCCCCATCGGCTGAGCTCCTTCTGACTCTCAGGGTTAGTGTTGATGTTCTTCAGAAGCTGTTTTATCGAGTGGGTGTGCTGCTCACCGCTCACATTGATATGCATGGTCAGGTCCTGTAACAGATGAAAGACATCTCACTAAGTCTTTTACCATAAATTTTCATTACAAATGATCTCTTTACAAATATTTCATAACCTGCAGCTCCTCGGATGACATGTTGTTTAAACCATTTGAACTGTGCATTTATTTTTATGTCTTAGAGCTGGGGAAGCAAGGATGTCTACCTTCTGCTGCTGTGGTTGGAGATGACATTTCCGACTTTCTACAGTTTAAGAGACTTTCCAGAGGGACATCTGTTTGATCTTCAGACAGATGTCCCGGGCGGTACCCGTGCAATCCCCTGAATAAATTGTTGTCTATATAGACTATGATATTCTAAATTGATCGGAGACATTTTAAATTGATGTTAATAATCTGCAACTACTGCATGCTACACTGAACAAGGATGTGTTCATATACTACATACTTTGTGTTATTCCTATTTTGACCTAATGTGTGAAATTATTCAATAAAAAAAATCACATTTTTAATTGCTTTTTTTTGGCAATTTTGGAAATTCTCCCCCAAAAATATCCTTTGACAAGACTTTTGCACTATGTGGGTGAATTAGATTTAGATAAAGCATTTATTTTGAATGAAATTGAATATTTTGAAAACCATTTATTAGAATAAAAAAGCAAGTTGTCATCTTAAAAAAGTAAATGGAAAAGTTAGTTAAGGACAACATATATGTGTTGTCTTTAACTAGACACGCCGGTGTGTTAAAAATGAACATGTGTTATTTTAAACACACATGTTGTTTAGGGTGTAGATGTTACCAAAACTGTTTCCACTGGTTGTTTGCATTATCTAAATTAACAGTAACTAGTTAGAATGTATTTTCTGTTTGTTACCAACCAATACAAAAACAAGCGCAAGCAAGCGTGAAGCGCCGTTTATCTGATGAATAGAACTCAGCTTTTTTATTTCGGAGCAAGCGGTGAGCAATTTGAGTAGAGTGGATGAAATCAGAGTTAAGTGCAGAGCAATACTAATTGGAGAATTGGGAGAATTCAACAACTTGGAAACAAACGGCTTCCTAAGCAAGGAGCAGAATTCTCACCGCTCCATTCACATGCTCTGTTATGAAGCTGCTTAATGTAGTAGGTGTTGCTCTTAAAAGGTTTTAGGGTAAATAGCAAGACCCCCTTGAAGATGACATAACATTGTGCTAACGATTTTAATTTACCTTCATAGCTCTGAAGTCCTTCCTCATTTTGTCTGGGATTCCTGTCATGAAGGAAAGCTCTGGTACTAAAAGGATCTCTCCAGTAATGATTTGCTGCAATGAATCAACATGATAAAGTTATCTACAGTTAAGTGTTTCTCGGTGACATTAATATTTGATACAATTTCCTTATGCTTCTTATGGTCCTATTCAACACAAAGTATTGATATGTAAATAGAATAAGTATTACTGATGTTGGAGTAGATTGTTCAAGCAAATGGGAAAAAGTGTCTCAAATGGGAAAATATGGGACAGCTTGCTTTGACAAACCCGATTCAGCTGTAGTAAAAAAAGGGTTTATTTTTTTGCGTTTATATCATGACAGGTATATCATTTATATCAAACATCTCGTTAAGACTTATTGTGGCCACAAGGTGGCATTCTGATGCAAGAATTTAGATAATGTCAGCAGAGTGCTGTACTGCAAAGAGCTTTACGGTAAAAATACCAAAACATTTGTCTCGATCATTTAATATAATGTTAAACTAACTGATGCTAAAGAGAGCTTTTACCTTCCCTCCTGGCTTAGCCCTCTCCTTTGGTCGATGCATGAGTAGAGGTTGGTCCATCTCTTTAACGGTAATCCCATAATTCTTGCTGTCAAAGCAAATGCAACAAGTGTTTAAATTATAAATGACTTTCATTGCTGCTTAAATAAACTGCCACAATGTTACAACAAAATAAAATACATGCTTTCCTACTCAGTTTAAGAGTTCATGACAGAGCAGTTTTACCTGTAGTATTCAACAAACGTGGTTTCTGTGCCATCCATCAAAGTGAAGGTGTCCTTGGGTGACTTGTTCCACTCAATGGCATCAACGCGGTAGGTGCGGTTGTTGTAGCGGGTGATGACAATGCTGCCGATGAGCTCTTTAGTGCATTCGTCTCTGAAGTTCTCTTTACTCTGTTGATACAGCATGTTCCTGGCAGACAACAAACATCACTTTTTCCATTTTCAGTATAAACAGAAAAGGCAAAGCTAGGGCAAGTGTATTTCAGTTTATAAATCATCTATAGATACAATAACCCTGTTGCACTTGGCAAACCTTCGCTTTCCAACTCACCTCTTAACTACAACCACATTCCCAGGAAGAAGTGTTATAGTGGCCATTTCAGAGGACAGACACCATCTGTAATTTTAGACCGTTTAGGGGGGCTCAAGCCACATCCTTTTTCCATTTCATAAAAAAAAAAAAAAAAAAATGTTGGTACTTCAAGTGAGTTCGCAAACTGGTCTGTTCATGACAGAGGACAAACAATTACAGGTTCAAAGGGCATGAAACAAGTTTAATACCCTGTGTATCTGTTACTGATGCTATGCACCTGAGCCCCCCTAAAGGTTTGATCCTAAAATTGCCCCTGACAGACTGACTACAAATGTCTCATCTTACAACCTGGCATTCGATATGTATGACTAGATCATAGACTTTAACATTTATATAGTCCTGTGTGTCTTAGTCATGGCATAGTTAATGTTTAAACTTGTAAGAGTACGTCTACACAGGACCTGATTATTTCTTTGTTTTTATGTTAAAGGTTATAACATCCCTGTAACATTGACAAGTATGTAAAGCTTTATGGAAATAAAGCGTTCCATCTGTTTTACAATGAAGAACTATCCAATTTGACTTATGAAGTTACCCGTGACCTTACCAATGTTTGTATTCTGTTGATTTACTGTGTAAACTCACATAATATTTAGTACAGAGTCATTCCGCAGGACTTTGTGAGACACATCCACATTCAGGTACAGGCCTCCATCTGTGCGCTTGATACCGGTTGAATAACCTGGCCACACTTGCAGCCTACAAAAACAGAAACAGGAAAATGAATGGACTAGAGCTGCCATAACATTAGCTGGCATCTGCGCTCTGATGTTAAAATGTAACTTTTACTAACCGATGTTTTCCAAGAATGACTGCGCTTTCTGGATCGTAATGATTTCGACCCACCAGCTTCAGCCCGATGATCTTCATTACCCTTGAAAAACAAAAACATGTCCTGTCAATGATTAAAGTAACATGATGGTAGTGTAATTTATAAAAATAAATTATGGTTGCTTAGGTTATTTCATTAAAAGGTTTTGTATAAATATGCAAAAAGTTTCCTAAAGCCATCTGACTTTGAGTCAAACAGATCAGAAATAACATATTTTAAGGCTGTATGTTGTGTTGATGAAGCAGGTTCAATGTTAGCATAGCCCAGATTGATGCAAACTTAAATTAAAAAAACTCCCAAAAGTTGTTTTGATTGTGGAAAGACCTGATAAGGTATGAATTTACAAATTTCATTCATTTGTAAAAGACTTTACAAATTTTCATCTTAAGAAGAGATGTTACGATACTGCCTAAAATGCTGGTATCGGAAGTACTGAGGTTTACAAACCAATCCGATACACATAAAAAAAAAATTACATACATATTTATGTTAAAGTAGTTTGTTCTTTTTCCTGTTATAACTGACTGTCAAACTGGATAAAAAAAGAAAGTTCTGTGGTGTTCATTGTTTGTGTTTGTTTCACGAGTCAAGTTCAAGAGTTTAACCTGTCGCCAGACCGACAAACATAGAAATCATATCACATCCATACAGTGATAGTAGTATACAGTTTGTGTTAAAACAAAATATGACAAACTGGTATCTGATCAGTACTTGGTATTGGCCGATGTGAAAGTTCAGGTGTCGGGAAGCAAAAAAAATGGTATCGGACAACCTCTAACCTTAATTTTAGTTTTATCCATTTGTCATAAAAGAAAGTCGCAAAATCTGTTACTTAAGTAGCACCAGAGGTGGCAATCATCCACATGTAACATTTACTTCCTTTGGGAGGCAGTTAACATTCCCATGCTTTTTGTTCCTTCAGTTTATTATTATACAACGCATATTGATGATGTAAATAAACATTGGTGGTGCCTACAGCTCTACACTGGCAAGTAAAGCGAGTTGCACACTCAAACACAAATGATCCTGCGATCAAACTCACTGAAAATTGCAAGTGCAAATTACATGCTTCCCAGCCAATGTGAAAATGCCTAAGTGGTTAAAAATAGGACAATTAAATCAGAATACATATGACCTAGCAAAAATGCTTAATGTCAGCTATTGTCCATAATAATAGGACTTTGGGTTAATTTTTAATACAGTTTTCAGACTTAGACTTCTCTTTATTGATCCTTTTGGGATGACTCCCGTGAGGAAATTGAAAATTCTAGCAGCAGTTTTAGCAACAAAAAAATAAACTAGATAAAAAAAGACAGTATAAAGACAACAAAATAACAGTAATATAACAACATTTGTCAAGTAAAGACAAAAAAAGACCATAAATTAATATCCAAGTGTCAGTGTCCAGTGGTTAAGTGTCAAAGTGATCAAGTGACCAGGTGTCGATGTATGTCCAGGTATGTGTGTGTGTGTGTGTAGTTGTATGTATGTATTGTTATCTCTGCCCTATTTCCTCCTCCCCCCGAGTGAGGAGTTGTAGAGTTTGATGTGGTTATGAGGAGCAACATGAGAGAGAAATTTGGTAATCATTGATTGTTGTTTAGATACATTAAACCATGTTAAGCTTTTTATTCGTTATAGGCACCAATGAAGAAGAAAATGTGAGATAAGTTCTATAATTGTTGGATTTCCGTTTAGTTTTTTTGACAGGCTTAAGTGTCCATGACAAGATATGGCCCTGAGAAATATGGTGATGATTGATCGTTGTTTATGTACATTAAACTAAGTTAAGCTTCTTCACATTTTAGAATGTCCCCAAGCAGCAACACGTTCCCGAACATCCTCAGCCTCATCTGAGAAAGATGTTTGAGACAGTAGGCATCAAAAGTGACTCCTGGCCAATGTGCTGCGCAACTATCAGTTAAGTAATTCATATTTTATCCTTTATTTTCTTTCTAAAAGTTTATTTGAGCACAAACATACCTGTAGATTCCTTTAAATGTGAAGCGGAAGATTAAAAAAGAGAAACTGCATCTGTGAATTCTCACAGAATCACAATTGAATACATTTCTTGCTAATCAGTCAGAATCTTATTAACCTGGAGTCCCAGTCTGTCACAATAACCAAGTGTGATGTTTTAGACCTATTGGGAGACATCCATTTAAAATGTAGCCAATGGCATATAAAGAGCCTATTTTTCCATGTCTACTGAAGTTTCTCAGCTTGCACTCTAGTAACATTCATGTGGCCCAGGTAGCTTTATATAAATAATGGTCGTCATTTGCAAGGTTACTTTTACTTTTATACTTTAAAATGTTCAAGCCTTTACTTTGTTACTTTTACTTGAGGAAAGAAGTTAAATCAGTGGTTCTACCAGAGTAATTTTCAACACAAGTATATGTACTTCTATTTGAGTACAAGAAGTGAGTACTTTTGCCATCTTTGTTATGATCAAACAGTTTAGAAGTTTTTTTTTTAAATACCTCCTGAGCACCACATTGTAGAATGGAATGCATAGATCCGAGTTGGGTGGCAAAATCTTTGTCATCTGGATTTGTAGTTGTATTTCCTCATTATCGGTTCGTCTCACACTCTTGAGAAGAACCACCTGCATTCCATCAAATGTTATGTAAAAAAGAGATTACAGTTTTAAGTTCAATAACAAAATGTGATATTTCACAGTTCTGTGTAGTTTTAGACATTTGTAGGATCTCAGTCAACTGCACACACTAAAAATTACAACCTGTCCCACTAAAGTTAACACACTTAGACAATTGCCAACACAACTAAATAGTAATTGTGGATACTTACATCTTTCAGTTTAACAGGCAGAAAGAGTATAGAGCCATCAAAAGCTATTACTTCCCCTGTTGCTGAACGGTGATCTTTCATCATGCCAAAACGCATTGCCATTGATTCAACATTTGGACTGAAAAATAATATTGCAAATACCAGTATCAGCTGACAATATTGAATTAAACAGTTGAAATAGCTTTGCAGCAAGCAGGTCTGTGATTTTAATAAAAGTATTGCTTCAGTGTAATTTTAGCTTTATTATTTTTAAACGGAAAAGACATTTCACACATATTTCCAGTCATTTGTTGAACGGATGTTAATTAAAGCACAAATGATTATTACTTACGTGAATGTAACATGGTACTGATAAACAGCTTCATTCTTGCAACGAATTGTGATGTGGTTTGAGCCAATATTTATAAGAGCTCCTTTGGTTCCAGCCTTATTAGGTGGCTCACTGACCAGATGCAAATATAAAGAATAAAAAGATTAATTCAGAAAGTTTTATATTTCTATTTGTAGCTTAAGTGATGACATTTCCACGGGTCTACACAATTCCTAGAACTGATAATGGTAGATACAAAATTTTGTAAAGACAGCTAGCAAAATTATTGGATGTAATCAAATGTCAAGTCATTCAGCTATGATCAAATATCGTCAGGAAGGCTGAGCAGGATCCTACCCACCCCTTACATAAGAGGTTCCAACTCAGCTATTGTGGCAACAGTAGGATGCTGCAAAGGTCAATTAGAACCAAAACGTTTAGCCTGTCATTTGCCCCCTCTGCTATTAGACTTTTTAAACAACACAGGACAAGATTTTGAATGGTATTGTCCACACTTGCAACACTGGGCAGGGCGGCACAATTATGGCCAAAATGATAATCACGATTATCAAAATTATTTGTTGATTTTAAACAAAACAAAACTTTTATTGTCACATAGGCTATTTATAACTGCTTTCAAAGCCATATTATGGTACATTTCCTTATGTTTTGTTGTTGGGTTATGTTGAATTAGACATCTGAAATAAATAGCCTGAGAGAGAGAGAGAGAGAGAGAGAGAGAGAGAGAGAGAGAGAGAGAGAGAGATATATATATATATATATATATATATATATATATATATATATATTTTTTTTTTTTTAAATGTATCTCTGTGAAAGCTCCTTCACTTGTTTTCAACAATAACTGATTAAAAGAGCTAAGGAGAGAGAGGGGAGTGCAATGGACGAATTTGCTACTTACAGAGTGACGGCTGACTCATTCTGAACGGGTCTAGCACGGGTTTAACGGTGGGTCAGCAGAGTAACACACGTGTGTATGAAATGTCCGTATCATCACTGCGCTGCATTTAGGAATTATGATATTCTGGCCATGGGTCACATCTCTCGCCCAGGTCCAGCAGGCTCCATCTCACACTATTACTCAACAAACTGAAGTTAGTTGCATTTCATAACTTCTGTTTTTTGCTGTGGCGGCCGCGATAGAGTTACCAGCGAAAACACTGGCACAAATACAGGTTTGCCTCTCATGCTTAACGATATACAGCTGTGTTAATTAAAACTGGACACAACGTAGTGTGTACCGGTGCCGGTAGATAGGCTTTGCAAAAAAAAACGGAGCGTTCTATGAAATAACGCATTTAAAATAGCGCTTGATCGCGCAAATTTGATCATGGGAAGCAAAAATTGTGATCGTGATTAAAATTCAATTAATTGTGCAGCCCTAACACTCAGTTTTTCTTTTCTTTTTAATTCATTTGGAATGTTGCCTTATGCCTAGGTGTTTTAAGCCTGCTACTGACTGACAGTGTAAGTGTCTTTATTATGATACTGTGGAAGTGTGGTGCTATTTTGAGCCTTGTTAGTGGTAGTTAGCTTTTACTTTACCCGTGTCCTGACGACTAGCAATATATGCTAATTTGTGGTTTTAGCTAAAACTGGTCAAATTTGATTAGCATAAAAACATCCCAGGGAACGGTTGACTCAGTACACATGTTATTAACCCCGATGTTCATTTTTAAGCAATAAATGCAAAATAGATAAGTCTACTTACCGGACTGCCTCCATTTTCAGCTGAATCTTTGCAGGTGCAACAGCAGAAAGCTCAATCACCTCTTGAGTGGTTGGCAATAGGGACACGGCTCCTTCAAATCATTTGTATTTTAGATTTTTGTACTTCTGAATTTCTTCACGTATGTTCATATTAATTGTAACATTGAGCTTAATATCATCTTTAACCTAGCTTAAGGAAACATATCTTTTGCACTGTAAAGTGATTGTTTTCCTACCTGAGGTCTGAGTGTGTAGGACTGCTTGTTGCTCACAGGCTGCAGAAGCAGACTCAACATGACCAGGAGAAAGAGGTAGCTGGCGTGCTCTTCCTACTCCAAGGTGAGACATTGCTGCTCTCCCAAGCCCTACCATTGTCTGAGGGGACAAACCTCGACCATGGAAACTGAAACACGTCAAATTCCACAGTAGCCAGGGTTGCATGTCAGTTTTCAATACTGAAAATCTGTGTTGATAACTCCGAATCAATGCTATTTCTAAACAGATGAAAATCGTTTTTTGCTAAATAATTATACAAGCTTCATGGCTCTAAAGGCCGATCACATTTCATTCCAGATATTTTTTTTACAGAAAACATATAATGCCTTAAATGGAAACTTACCCGACTCAAACTTTCATTTAAAAGCATAATTAGGATGAAAGCGTCACTTTAAGGATTTTCCGTATTTTCGTTTTTTGGTCAAACAGCCTTTACAATGAGTGTACTAGGGGCATTACGATATAGCATCAAAATCACTATTTTTAAAACACAAAGAAGGCTTGCCATAACAATAAACTACGCTCTAAGTATCAGCAGTTGTTTCCGCTTGCAGCCATCATTGCCAGTCAAAAAGAATAGCTCTCCGAATGCGAATGAACAGGAAGAAACGTCATTCTTATATGAGGCTCCTTTTTCAACTAGAAAAAGGTTACTACTGTTTTTCTCTAACAACCAAACTAATTATCCGTGCATTTATATGGAAATAAGCTTTAGGAGCTTTCCATCTTCACTATTGTCCCTCAACTGTTTTTGACTTGCTAGATGGGCGGCGAACAGCTTCAGTGAGTCGTAAAACCTTTTATGTTTTTTTGTTAACTGTGTACACAAAATATTTCCTCAATGCTTGCATTAAAGTGTAGACCCCCTGGTGATACTTCAAGGTTTCATGTTGCGTCAAAAAGTTGAAAAAGCCTAAAAAAGTGTTTAGCGGTTCCTAGCGCAATTCTAAGCCAAAAAAGTGCGTCTGTCAGTTGGGTACAGAGCTCCGCATAAGCACAAGCTTTTATGACGAAGTCAATACAGCCAGCATCTAACGTTAGCTAACCCGATGTGCTGTGAAATAATGTTCTATGTGAGAAGAGTCTTCTGCCTACCTGCTGCCTCTGCCCATAGCCTCTTCAAGTTGGTCGACGCTTTCAGGGCTGCTGATGACACCAATGGGGGCACCTTGCAGCTTTGCATCACCCAAATCTCCAGCTGCTCCTCTTCCTACAACATAATGTAACTCAGGACACAGTGATATAGTTCATGGCATTAACAGTTGATCTGAATGGATCAACAGGTGCCAGTCCATTGAGGTTTGCTTGTTTGGTGCCTTGAGTAAATAATGGTCTTGATGTTTAAATTTTCATTGCAATTTCCTAAGCTTTGAAACTTTCCGCTAGTCTACTACACTGTTTAGCTTGTGCTTCTGGCGATTCTGCTGTCCGTCATGGTGTCATGGTCATAAAAAAAGTCTCAGAAGTGAATTTAGTAATGAAATAACAGACAATGTATAACATTGCAGTGTCTAAAATGAGACTTGTTTTCTTGTCTTGACTGTGTAAGTGTATGTGCTTCGCACAACCAATCAGTGTGCAGCTCATCTAAATATTGATGAGCCGACCATATATAAAAAAAAAAAAGGCAGAAAACCTCTCATTTCAATCCAGGACCATTAACAGGGTAGCATCAGGACTCATAAAAAAGATCCCGGGCCATTTTCAGCCCAACCAATGTTACAATACCCTATTAGTAGACCTTAAGGACCCGAATGAAATACTCTAACCCCTTTAAAATAATTTTTCCAAAACAGTTTCAGTGGTTCATTAACTTGTTCGAATGAGACATAAGAATAATGGTAACTGTAATGGACTTTACCTCTTCCAAACTGTAGGGGGATCGAAGAGAAAAAAATTGCTTTGGTGCCTACTGTAAAAGGTGCTGATTGACATGTAGCTAATGCTAGGTCTATAACGTTAAATAATTCTTGGTGGGTAACAAGATTACGACATTGTTCAATACACTCCGTTATTTTTAGTATGATTGTTTTGACCATGGTTCACAACTCTGAGCAAACCCACAAATTCATCAGTAACCTTCACTGTAGAGCTAGAAAACTAATCTAATGGTAATTTAGCCAGCTAGCACACCCCTGGCTCTCTTCCTCGGGCTGCCTGGCTTTAGTCGGGATGAGAGCTGACAACAGCCACGGGGACACATCAACTGTCAGCCCCCAGCCAGCAAGCCGCCAGCCTGGTAAGCACTTAACTCCAGTGCTAAGGACGCTAATGGCAGTTTACTGAACCGCCGGGAAACTTACCCGGGCACCTAAGACACAAATGTGTCCCAAGAATAGATTTCCCCCTTCAACAAGAAAAAAGGATCTCCAGAAAACATAATACAAAGTAATACTTTGCACGCCGGTGTGCAGGATATCACCAGAGGTAGTGGTGACTTAAACTTATACTATATCTAAAATAATTTAGTAGACTTAACAATTGATTTTGCCACTATATGTTGGTGTTAACTTGTTTTCTTTACAATTTCACTTTCTACCCAGCATGACCTAATTTACCAAGGGATCCTTTAAAAGGTGTAGCTACTTTACGGTTGATTATTAGCTGATATCTAATCCAGCAAGTTGTTGAGCTGAAGTTTTACAATAACTGATGGACAAAAGAGCCAGTCACTAAATGAGTCACATTAACTTCATGCTTCATCCACACAATGCACATGCTATTGTCACGAGTGGCATCTGTATTGGGGTTTTCTGTGAATGATGAGGCAACAGGGTAACGTTAAGGCAGAATTAGCAAGCTAATGTTAGCCAACTAACACCAGCAGGCTTGCATCGCTTAGAGAATGAGCTAAAAAGCGGGCTGGGTCTAACATTAGCGGTCCGATGACCCACTGCTGCTGGGTCTAATGTTAGCGATCCGCTGACCCACTGCCGCTGTGTCTAACGTTAGCCGTCCGCTGCTCCTTTTTGTTTGGAAAAAAAATTGTTTTAAATATATAGATACACAGATGTAACAACACATAATGCCAGATAATGTGGCATTTTATTTTCAATTTTAACTTGTCCAGTGGGGCAAGTACATTTCTCTTCCACTTGCCCTACAAAAGAATTCACTTTTCCCTGACAAGCCTTAATGCCGTGCCCTGTACACCATAATTCTTCTCAAAAAATGTATAATCATGTCGCACAAAATATGATGTCCATGGCTAATACACTCCCTGGGCACATATTAGAAGTAGCTGTAACAACGTTTTGTTTATTCTCTCAAAAAGCATGCAAAAATGTATGTGCAAATGATCTGTAAGTCCTTGTTATTAGACATTGTTAATATACAGTAGCTACCAATAATCAGTCCTGTTTTAAGTGTTTCCCCTAAAATCCAAAATAAATAAATAAATAATACAAACCTACTGGTGGTGTTCCTCTTCCCCACAAGGTCATTGATGGCTCAACGCCCATTCCCCTGAACATTGAGACCAGTGATGATCTTTGACCAAAAGTAGGCGGGTCAACCTGTAAGCAGACAAAATCCTTAGCAGCTCTTAATGTACAGCAAAACAGTAAGAAAATTAAAACATGCAAATTCTGCGGACAGATTTTTTTTGTTTGTTCTAACCCCTTTTGTTGTCGAAGCAGAAGTCTCCACGGTTTGGTGTTTCATCTGGGTTTCATGTGGAGCCATCGGTTTGTGCTGCGTCTCCAGACTAGGCATGATTGAACCTCCTGCCACCCCTACCTTTGGTTCAGCTGCTGGAAAGAGCAGCCCTCTTGCTCGACCACCCACAGGTTCAGTAATAGGTAGAATTACTCCCCGCCCTTGAGTATCGCCAAGAGTGGGGAAACCTCTGGCTCGTCCTATATTAGGCCCTTCGAAAGAGAGCAGCAGCCCTCTACTGCGCCCTACAGCCGGGTCCTGAGGCTGTGGTCTTCCTCTGCGTCCCAGCCAAGGCATGCTCGACATGAGATCAGGAGGTTTCTTTTGATCCATTTGGTCAAGTTCTTATTATAACCGGTTGACACAAATGGGATGACTGCAAGGAAACACCCACAGGAAAAATTAGCAGCATAGTAGCAAGGTAGTAGCAAGGCACTGAAACGTATTAACTTAACCTTAACGTTACATCTGCTTAAACTAATAAGTTCGCACCCTGGTAAGAAGTGATGTTTGGGATAACCTACACAACTCAAGCCTACCTAACAGACAGACCTACTGCATTCAGCTCACCAAGAGGCTGCAGTTTTGTTAACCAAGTCATTTTGTTTAATGGTTTGGTGCACAGTAAACGTTAATTCATGAGGAAAAAGGCTTGTCACTTTGTATGTGGAAATTACCCAAAGACTTGTTGACAAAAGTACTAAACTTATGTTTCACTCTTGTAATTGCTCTTGTAAGTTTGAGGTGTGTTGAAAAGACAGTGTTGACTGGCGCACGTGGCAAATGAGCTAACATTAGCTATCTTTAAGAAATAATGTTAAGCTAGCTAACGTCAACCATTTATTATAGGGTTGTCTGACTGCAAAAAGGTACCACTAACATTAACCTAACTAGTTTTTCCTTAATTTTTATAAAAGCAATTTATTTACCCATTCATTAAAAAAACTATGCAATTGGGTAGTTAGCATGGCACCAAAGTTAGCTAAAATTAACAGAAACGTTAGCTAGCAAAAAATGTGTTGGGACTTTTTTTTTTGCTGCCGACTGACAACCACGTGAAACTACCAAATACTTCCAAAAAGCTCAAGGTTTTTAGCGAACAATACACTTATAATTGCTAATGTTACATCATGAGGAATCATAACAGATAGACAGATATATCTCACCTGGCACAGGATGTCCAATTATTCCTAACCAGGGCCGCTTACTGTAACGTCTGTACTAAATGAATCCACCTGATACTAGATTGAAGTGGTTGATAGACGGTGTCTTCCCTCCCGTACCCTGATTGGATAGTCAGTCATTTCAGCCACAAGACCATTGGTTTACGGAACTGTCAATTTTTTCTTGTTAATTGACACGATATTGGGGTCATTGGTAGTTTTGTCGTCCTCTGGCGGTGTAACCTCAGCAATCAAAGTCAATAAATGTGAAATTGTGTGCAAAAATGGTTAATCCGTTTCGCTTGATGACAACAGTCAGTTAATGTCAGTGACATGTATGTCCTGTAGCCTAGTTTTGATGTAGACTCATATAAGGTGCAGTTAAGTCAAGCTCCCATGGAATATTTCAATAATGATAAAATGTTAATATTACTCAAATAATGCAGTCCACATAAAGTCAAGAGCAAAACCGACAGATTCTAAAACTCTAAATCTATAACTGAAATGGTGTCGCTGCAACAGCTAGAGGGGATTTCCATCATTAAAACTGAAAATAGTCTTTCTTAAACATTCTGCGCCATGATTTAGCATGGAATATTTCATATTTACACAGTAGGGTTCACATTTTAACCTGGGAGATACACAACTTTCTTTTTGTGGCCAATTACAGCCCACTGAAGTCACTGGGGCAAGTATCTTTGTCCAACTTGGTGATGGTGAGTAATATGTTTGACAAGCTTAACCATATGGGGGCAGTAAATGTGATTTATGATAGCAATTGAAGCAGTTGTGAATTATTCACAAATCATTAACTATCACAAATGAAGCACTTGCACAGGGAAACTGATTGGTAGATGCACCCTTTTGAGAACTTTTTCAAATAAGGGTTGTGACGTCATGAACAATATTCATATTTAAAATTCTTGAAACAAAACTAATAATTGTTACTGTGTGATTAAACAGGCGGTCTGTTGTCTTTCGGGCAATTACCCACATTTTGTATTGCCGTTTGTATCACAGCTATTACAGTATGTATGGAGGGAGGATTTCATTCTACAACTGCAGATGTTTATTTTGGATAGAAACAGACACAACTGAAAGATAAGCATGATGAAAAGCTTCTTTACCACCTACTCAAGGTCGGTTGCTGAAATGTGTATAGATTTGTGTCTCTTTGTTATTTTGAAGCATTTTCTTTTTTTAATATAAACGCTGAATGAGGTGGACGAACGTTTTTAAAAGTCCAAAAAGCTCACAGAGCTTTGGTTTTCAGGTCAGCGGCCAGGCATATTGGCAATTAGTCCTAGACTCTTTTGAAACAATCATAGAAATGCTCCCGGTGGCATTGAGGTGATGGCTTTGTGCTCGCACCTGGTCTCTGCAGAAATAAAGGAATCACTGTACCAGAAAGTAACCATTCCTTTAGTCCCTTTATATCAACTACTGTTTTTTGGGTGAATTACCAGATGGGAAAGTGCGGTTCACCGCTGTAAGATAAACTCTCCTCCTTATTTTTAGATTGATGAACATGCCTTTTTTCTATTTTTAGTCTTCAAAGGATTCCATTTAATCCTTAGTCCTTGGAGGATAACAATGTGTAAACAGCAAAAAACAAAAAGGAACCTAAATGTTTTTAGTTGTAACGGTTGTAATGCCATCTATTGACATATAGAGGTAACTGTCACAGATGTGAGAATCAAATTGACCTTCCGTTATGACTTTGAACACTGCCCCCAAAACCTCTCCAGGAGGCCTTAACCAACGTCAGAATATGTCAAGCTTGATATTATGTGTCATGTAACTGCATCATGTCAATCAATGTATGTTATATACCAACTCACCACTAACCATATGCAGCTCTGAATAAGTGCCTCAGCAAAATGTAAAACAGTGGAGCTAACAGTTTGTCAGCCGGAAGGTTTTTATTTTATTCTAATTAGAGCAAGCCCTTTTCAGATGTATGGGGGGTAAGCTGCAATCAGTAATTGTTTATCTGTTGAGAACAAATGCAGAGTAGTTTGTGACTTCGTTTTTAGACTCCCTGCTGCTGCAATAATCGGAGTAGGGAAGGCTAACATGTTATGCTATTTAAAAAAATATTTTTTTTTATAAACAATCCAAAAAGTCAGTCAGTTAAGTAATTAGAAAGGCTTGTGGCTGCACATGCATGCATTTATCAGGGACGATAAACAATACATTTATTGCCCCAAATATAGCTAAATGCATTTTCATAATATGTGATCCCTGGATGGAGGTTACTGGTGATGGCATAAGTCTGCAGGGCCAGCATAATTCCTGTTATAGGACATGTTTACCAAATATTTTTATTCTAAGTGCCCAATTAGAATGGTGCTTGTGAGCAAAAAATCACATGGATTACCATGGGGCTTGTTTCTTGGACAGAGTCTTAGTCACCCAACATCCAAACAGGCCACCGGGGATTTAGGCTGCAATGGGGATAATAATACATTTTGCATTTAAAGGTAAGTGCCTGTAATTGGTTCAAACAACGCTTTTACTTCTAACACACCACTCAACGTTTATTTTTATTTTTTTTAACTTGCTTTTTTATTTCGCAGTAAATTACAAACATACAGCCCCACACAACACCTACAGTTCAAACTAAAAATCATGCCCTCACATCCTATCTTCAAACATTCCTTCCCACTTAAAAGGTGGGAACATGAGCATGTTGCAATAAGCGTATACCTTGTGTCATACCATGTCAGCTGTACTGGAATAGGTGTAGAAATACAACTAAAGTGGAAACGAATAGAATTTAAAAAAGAGGTGACTAAAGTGACATTATCTGTATTAGTGGTAACCATCTTTGATTAAACCTGTCTGACTTGAGCTGCAACCTTGCTGTGATTTCTTTCATGGTGAACACACTTTTTACTCTTTATCTCCTTTCCATTATACTGAGAGGCTGTGGATTCAACCAAGAAACTGTAATTTCTTTCTCTGCTATTAAAAGCAGAATTCTCAGTAAGGCAGTAAAGTTCCTATCTACGACATTTTCTTGGACTATACCCAATATGTACAATGCTGGACCTAATTAAAGTCAATACCCAAAACATGTTTTTTTTCCTTTTGGATATTCTTCCAAATAAAAAAAAACATGTGGAAAGTCCCCCACCTATCTGCAACCCCTCCAACATCTCTCCGAGGTATTACTGTACTTTGAGGTAACAGATGGAGTGTTAAAATATCTCATTTTGATCTTACAATCGAACTTTCAATCGTCCTGCTTTGAATGTTTCTTCCCAGTGTTCATCTGTTATTATAATATTTGTTTCTAATTCCCATTTTCCCTTGAAATCCAAATTGTTTTTGTTGGAATCCTGTTGTAGTACCTTATAAAATTTAATATAACCCCTTTCTTTGTCGCTCTCTCTGTTTATGCCATTAGTAATTCTTCTAGTTTTGATGGGACTTTACAGATATTCTCCCACTCCTTATGTTTCTTAAGGTGATGTCTTAGTTGTAAAAATCATGGGCTGGTAAATTTTGTTCTTGTGCTAACAGTTGAAATTCGGGTGGCTCTACAAACGGAGTTCGACAGTTATATTTTCTACAACATCAGGTTTTAATAAAGGAGCACACAGATCTGCATTTTCTGAGTGGCTAAAAATGCTTATCTCTATTCACAACTGAACAACTGTAGGGAGCCCCTGGGCCAGGACCACCTTTGAAGTGACTGTTTCTTGTTGGATAGTCAATAATACAGCTACCAAGACAACCATAAAGAAAAATAAATGGAACAAAAAGGTAAAAAAAACTCCACTAAAAACTCAAAATAGAGACCCCAAACCACAAAAAGACACAAAGGACTACTATGTGAAAAAAAGGCCAACAAAAAGACACGAAACAACCACAGAGAGACACAATAAATCTGCAAAAAGATAAAAAAACGACTAAACAAAAAAGCTAAAAGACTACAAAGACATACAGAAATGACCACAAAGAGATACAAAATGACTACAAAGACATACAAAACTACCACAAAGGCACACAAAGCTAAAACTAAATTCATCACGGTTGAATGCCTGCCCATGTGGCTGCTTCAACAAAGATGGAACAACTGTTTGCAGCAGTTTGGTTTAAATTTCTCACTTCATACTTTCTCCTCTTTTTATTGCTCTCAAAGCAGGTGTAACCTCTTTAGACCCTTGGAGGGGCTGAAAGAGACACTGACGTGTTGACAGGTGGTTTTGCACAAGCCCTGAGAACTTGCCTCAGAGGCTTTCCACCCTCCTCTCCAATTTCCTTGACGTAAAATGGACCAAATGTACCTGACAGCAGAAGGTCTGGCACAAACTGCCAATGGTCAGTGGCATTAATCTGATGTGACAATCATTACTGTCCTGTCTGTCAGACTGAGCAGTAGGTAATGGTGACTAAAAGGCCATGGCTGTGGTGGCTCGCATGTGAGGAAGAGCAGTGATGACAGGCTATAAGAGAATTGTGGGAAACAGCACTGGCCCCTCCAGAGCCAGGGGGACAAACACACCACAGCTGTTGCTGTCTGGACGATGATGCAAGCAGCAAAAATCCTGGGAAGCTTTCCCCTATGTCCTCTTCCAGCATCATCAGCAAGGCTGGTCTCTCTCTTTAGATTTGTCTTCAGAGGCTACATTTGAGGAGCCAAGGCAACCAAGAAAGGCATCAGCACAATAGAAAAGTGTATAGTGTAGTTGAGTTTGAATCTCACAGTTGTATTGAGCTGATCTATTGATGTTTTTTTTTTCTAGTTGGGGGCACTGGCAAAATGCCATGAGGTTCATTTCCTGTCTCTTTTTCAAATTCTAGAGGCATGTGGGAAAGCAGGGATTTCTTTTCTTTTTTTTTAAAGCAAACTTTACTGCATGATTTCCTTTTCTCCAAAAAAGGCTTGGCAGTGTTTAAACACAAATCTGTAATAGGGGTTTCCAACCAGCCCATTCTGACGATTATAACAACACAGAGACTGATTAACTAACAGCATGATTTAAAATAGAGACACGATAGATTATAGAATAGAAACCTTCATTGTCATTATACACAAGTGCAGTGCCTGTGCAATAAGATTGATCATTTTAATGAAAAGTCACACAAGCAAACTCGTGCTATAATCTTTATTCTCTGATTAAGATGGTGAGCACAGCTAGGAGAATACCCAAATAACCACTAAACTGTTAATGGTTTCCACGCTTGGACTCATTGAATCCACTTTGAAACCGCTGCCGAATCCCTCCCTCTCTGTGCGCCCTTAGTGATGCGTCACAAGGATAGATCTCCCGCAAACAGTCCATATTTGTCCGGTTTGTAAATTGAGAAACAACTACTCCGGCATGTTTAGATTCTATAACTTTTTTTTTCAAATGTCATACTTTTGGAGTAGGTGTTATTTTCCCCCCGTAGGGATGGAGCGCGCACCTATAACACTTAGACGGATCATTCTAAAACATAAAGCAGTCAAGAAGCCTGTTTGAGTTGTTGGCACTCGCGATGTGGTGCAGCTGCAACAGTCGCGATCTAAAACCGCTGGACAGGAGTCGAGAGCAGGTTACACATATCCAAATATGCGCGTAATTGGAATGCACTTTCGAGGTGTCGCTTGCACCCCTTCCGAGAAAACGTTGTCGTGATGTTCAATACTTCGGGAATTGAGCTCACTTTTACCAAGAAAGAGGATATTTCCGAAGTTATCAATGGCACTCTGCAGCTCATGTACAACGTCCTGGTCACCATCAGTCCCACAACCATGTGGAACGAGACATGCGGGGAGCAGCTGCAGGATTTCGGGCGCCCGGAGAAGATCATTATTGGGGTGATGTTGGCGATCATCACGGCCGTAACCGTCATGGGAAACACGCTGGTGGTGATCGCGGTGTGCGTGGTGAAGAAACTAAGGCAACCTTCAAACTACCTTCTGGTCTCTCTCGCAGTGGCGGACCTGTCAGTGGCCATAGTTGTAATGCCGTTTGTAATAGTGACAGACCTCACCGGGGGCAAGTGGCTTTTTGGAGAGGTGTTCTGCAACATCTTCATCGGCATGGATGTAATGTGCTGCACTGCCTCCATCATGACCCTGTGCGTGATCAGCGTCGATAGGTAAGTTGCCAAATTTGTCAATTTGCAATGACACCCACATTACGCATGTAGTGCACCCTGCATTTGAAATGAAACAGATAATTCTGATAGCCTATATATGGTCTTTTAAAAGCTGCTCTATAGGTACACTGATGGCAGGAACAGCTTAAGTGCCAAATTAATTAATGAATATGTCTTTTACGCCAGAGAATGGCATTTCAATTCTTAATTCCAGATGAACCGTGCCTCTGATTGACTGTGCGGTTGAAATCCCTGAACCAGAAAATGAATTCGCAGACTGTGATTAATTTATACCACGCTTAATTAATTTTGTTTGACCGGACCATGAGCAGTGTTTCTTGTAGACTAATTACGCATTTAGGATTAGCGCCCATCGACTTTACAGCTGCTTCCATCGTCCTACATTTCTGTAAAGGACACATCGCATTGCTTTCTATTGTTGCGCCTCTTAAATAAAAAAATAAAAGTTCTGTAGGTGTAGTTCACTTCTGAGAAAAATAAACTACCAATGTTGTTTTGCTGTCTCACTACACACATGGGCCTGAATATAAATGTTGACATCCTGGTGTTTTGCATTATTGTACCAAAATTATTCATGCAAGTTAGTTCCCAAATGGTCCATAGTAAGTTGCTTTAAATTCCACGTTCAAAATGTGGAAAGTTCATAGCTCATAATTAGAGAGCTCAGCCTGATTGCTTGTGACAAAGGAAACATATTTTCTGCTCCCACAATAATCCACAACGAAATTGATGGAAAAAAAGTGATGGTGTCATTGTTCAACCTCAGTACCATAATGGAGACAGAGGCTCATAGTATTGATGAATCCCCCCCACTACACTCAGAATTCTGCACGTTTTTTACTTGTGGATGCGTTTACCACTAAGTACTCAAGTGCGCCCAACGAGCTAATGATGTTACGGGAGGAACTGGATTATAGATATCATTCTGGGATCTAGTGTGATTGACAAAGGTATGGACGTGTTTTGGGCTGGTTGGACAGAAGGTAACAAGATTAGTTGGGCAGATGCTCACAAGCCCTTTAGGTGGTTAGGTAAGAGGTCACATAGGCCACAAATGGATGGACATGTGGCCACTCACTCCTGAGTTAGTTCATGAACGAGCCTCTTCAGTCAGTGTAGAACCAGTTGCACATTGTTCTGCTACATCCTCCTGTTGAATTACATTTTTTTCACAAAATCCCCATGGGGACTCCCTGAGTATTAAAAAGCACAGGAAATCACAACAAACACTTAAAATGTAAAAGTAAAAAAAATTAATATTACAATTTTATAAAAAAGGCAGTTAAATAATAACAAAGAAGGCAATGTGAATGTGCAGTTTACATTTAGCAGCCTTAGTAATAGAGATAAATAATAAATAACTTGGAGGTGTATACATTGGTTAGATGATTGTGATATGAGAAGATTAGCCACTTAACAGTTTCACTGCTTGGGGGAAGACACTTTTTTCAGTCGGGTTTTTATGGTCCTAAACCTGAAGAGGTGGTGAGCAGGGTGTGTTGGATCACGGGTGATTTTAGTGGCCCTGCTTCGGCATTGGCCAGCTGCAGTGCCCTCTGTTCCGTTCTGTTGCATCCAGCACACCAGCAAACATACAAGGAGGACATCATCTAGATTCAAAAAAAACTAACCTGCAGTAATAAAATATGTCCATGTGTCAAACCAGACATTTCTTTGTATTTTGGTGGTGGATTAGTGGGAGCGTGGCAAACTGGCACTATCGGGTCTCATGGCCTCTATTGGCTGTGATAAGGTCAGACAGGACAAATGCCCCCACCTGTGATGGAGCATGTCTGAAAGTAGAGTTTGTGATTGAATCCGGTACCATGACATTAAAGTCTGCACACCCACCTAAACCACACCATTTAGAGGATCTTTCCCATCTCTCTGCTTCTTGTCAATCACAAAACTTTAACTGAGAATTTAAAATAATTAGGAAGTTTGTTTTTATTTTCATCCCTACACAAGCTGTGCATGCAGACCTGTAAACTGGTTACGCTGATCTCCATGAAAACAGGCTTGATATAATTAAACAATGCAGAGCATGTACGACACATGATTCACAGTGGAAAACAAAGAGATAATTCATTAGGATGGGAATTGCCAATTAGGCCCATAATTAGCTGTAATTAGGGATCTCTCACTGCTATTTAGGCTTCCCAAGGACATGCATTGGAAAATTAAGCTGAACAGTAGGGAGTGCTGCAAATGAGGCTCAGGATTGAACGGGTTTGTTTGTGACAGGTTATGCAGTCCCTGATGACTATGGTGCTCTGCTGCAGAGGGATATTGATTGTCTCTCAGAGAGCTCCTTTAGGTTTACAGGGCTGATGCTGCATATGTCAATATAGACAATGTGATGCTAGAGTAGTGCTCCCTAGCATTTGGGGCTAATGGATTTGTGATCCTATAGGGCCTTGGCAGGCTTCAATAGATGTTTTCAGAGAAACTGCTGTCACCCTGGTAGACTATAGAATCTCTGACACTCACCATCCACTTTAACACTAGTCTAATCAGCGCCCCAATTAAAACACGTCAGGCCCGGAGCAAAAACAAGTTGTAGACCCCCATAATATAAAGTGAAATTTTGAAGATTTAAAACTACATTTAGACACAGGACACGTATACTTTACAAGACAGGAGCCCCTTTCACATAGACTGTTGAACATGGGATGGATGCACCTTAAAGCCACCTTGCTGTGTGTGCAGAAGTTTAGAAAACGGAATGGGAGACTGTGTTATTTTGCCTTAAAGGCGGCAGCGAAGGTAGTCACAGCGCTGAACCGACATCTGTGGGAAAGGGGTAGCTAGTATATTGGGACTACATGTATGAGTCGACCTCATTTGACCAGGTCAAAAAGTGACAAAGCAGCGATCTGAGTACCCAAAGTTATTAATAACTTACAGAAACCTTGCTGGTAACCTTCTGTTCCACTCTCTCACTCTGCCCCTCTCTTAGACACACACACAGGAGCTTCAGCTGCGTTTGTCTTTCTCTCTGATGCCAATTACACTACAATTAGAGTTGGAAGTTTAAGGGATCAGGTTGGGTTCACTCAGTTGATTAACAGCGGGTTGGCTCACACACACTGGGTGCTGACACTGTTGTATAGACGTCAATACCGGCATTCTGTGTGAAATCACATTACCGGTATGTTCACTTTGCTTGGTTTGGTGTGAATAAACAAAGCTGGCATAATGACAAACATTCATTGCAATGTTATTGTGGAATCTGAAAGAGATAGGTAGATAGATGGATAGATAGATAGATAGATAGATATTTATTGATCCCAAAAATGGGAAGTTTTACAGTGTTACAGCAGATATTGTCTCAAGATTAGTTAAACTGTTACTCCAGCACTGACAAGAGCCAGTTTGTAATTGATACCGCAGAGCATGACCTATCCTGAGTGTCTTAAGCATTAGCCAAGCCCTCAAAACACTGAATCCTACATTTTCCATATAGTGCAAGTCAGTGTCTTTTGTGAAAGCCTCCCTTCCTGGTAAATGTTCATGTATCTTAAACTTCACGGCTTTAGAAAGCTCCCTCTAGAGCTAAAGAATACTTCTTTTCACAGTGCCTACTCACTGTGATGAATAAACTGAACATAATATGTAAAATTCACCCAGTGTCCCTTTAACCATGCAGGAATTAAACAAATGACCACACACCAGACACATAGGTGTGGCCCCTGGCAGTTGTTCACTTTGCCCAGTTGGTCATCCAGCTATGGTTTAATTTTACAGTCAAATTCTAATGTCACTATATTTACACATGCAACTTTTTTGTGGTTAAATGTTGCCTTATATAACATTGAAAATGCAAAAGACATTTTAAACAAATTCAAACATATGTTTAAAAGATTGTTTGTACTTTCTGAGCAGTCTGTCTATATAGGCGACAGTGGTTCAGCAAGAGAAGATGTATTTCAGACTTTTCTTTGGTGACTCAGACTTCAATGGACTCGAGATTTGACTCGGACTAGGCAGTTGGTGACTCAACTACAACGCTGCCTCATGTTTTATTGCCTCATGTTTTGTTGTTCATTCTTATGGAGGGGAAATTAGTTTTGAACCTTTTGAATAACACTGTGCTTAAATAATAGAAAATAGTCTTACATTAATTGCAAATCTGAATTGCCATCTTTCTCCCCCTGCAATATGCTTATATACTGTAGCAATAACATGCCTTTGTCAAGTAACCTTTCTCACAATGACAGCACGCTATTGACAGACTTGAAGAAAAGGTTGCTCGTCCTGTGGCCTGGGTCACGTCACAATAACTGCAGAATACGTTTTAGTGGTATTGATTTTGTACTGTAAGTGTAAATGTGTCTGTGGCTTTGAAAGCCATGCTTACGGATGAGTACCCATTCAGCACCTCCATCCTATTTAAGTAGAGATTCAACACTGTAAATTTAAGCTAACACACCACAGCATTGACCCAGTCACAGCAGAAGAGTCCAGTTTGAGTGTTGGGAAGTGAATAAAAGAGAAGCTATATATTTATATCAATGTAGGCCCGCTCTTTCCCAAGCATGCAATTTTGGCAAAGGCTTAGGCACTTCCCTAAAAAGTTAGTATCTCTTTTGGCTGCAGTGAGTTTTTACCTTCACTGAGAGTAATATGTTGTATGTTCAATAATTCAAAAGTCAAATATGAATGATTTATTCACAACAGTGGGAAGAGTCGTCTAAGAAAAGACAGTGCTAAAGGAATGGAGGAGCTTGGTGCAGCAAGAGACAGAGTTACATTTGCAAATCAAATATAGCCTGGCTTAACTATCAGTGAACTTGTGGAAGATGGATGGGATGTAGGGCAAGAAAAAAACATCACATAGTTGCATTAAAGTAAACTTTCTCAACAAGGGTCAGACTAAAGAAAATATAGTGTAGGTGTGATCACACCCGTAAGCTTTTGGAAGGGATTTGAGGGAGGAAATCAGGCTTGATGGCAGCAGGATTAGCCACAGCCTTCAAATGCTTTATGCCAACTGGTGTGTCAATGACGAGCCGAGTTTACACACTGCTCCCACATCGACCTGCCCTCCATGTCTGAGAATATTTTTGTGAGGTTGGCATGTAAGTTCATCCCAGGAGAGACAGCGCTTGGTTTGTGCAGATGGGAACATCCACCCGCAGCAGCATACACAGATGACCTGACCTAGCTGACGCATCCTCAGGTAATATGATGTGACGCCTGAGCTCCACTCTCTCAGCCACTATTCACATCCCACTAGTTGGTCACCTCGCTGAAATGTGGAGGATTGGACATTTCTTGCTAGGCCACTGCGATCAGATTAAAGGCAGTTCATGCATGTAAAGGAAGTCTTAATCAGGGCAGAAAGTGTGTTTGGTACGTAATAGGATGAAAAATTGAATTGAATAATCATGTAATCACACCAAGTTTACAGAGAGCGCTACCTTTTAGAGGGCTTAGAAACCACAAAAGACACATTTAATGTTACAAGCAACAACAGCTGTTTTATACGAAGAGGGCGAACCACTCTCATCTTTACAATATTTAAATTTAAAATCAACCACTGCCCACATCTTATAAACAAGCACTTCTTCCAGAGTAAAAAATGCTATTGATGAAAACATTTCAGAGCACCATTACATAAAAATGCTGGGAGAAGTCATTTGGCATGTTAATCTTTGATGCTGTGTTGTACTCTAAACCGCAGCTCAGTTTCTTTCCTGTTTGGCTGTCTGGTTGACTTCTATTACAGAAGCACATGGAGTGAGAGACACATTGTCCGCTGATAATGTGGTCAGATATGGTACCCTGTGTGTAAGTGAATGTGTGTGTGTGTGTGTGTGTAGACATATATTTGTTAATTCCCATCATGGATGGTGCAGGGCTCAACATTAACCCTTGCCCTGGGAAAGTAAACCCTATATGTATGGGGTGTGTGTGTGTGTGTGTGCATGTGTGTGTGTGTGTGTGTTTGTGTGTGTGTGTTTTAGGGAGGGGGGACAGAAAAGTCAAAGGGAGGAGAGAAACAGTGGCTTGTTGTTTGTCTCTTGTCTCTTCATCCATCACTAAAGGCTGACTAAACCCTAATTATGGAGGCTATGGCCGGTACTTATTCAACATGTACATTTTACTCTTTAACACTGTTTTGAGTTGTTAAATGGTATAATTGCTTGCAAGTCATGACCAAATATTTCCCATAGCTGCCTACTGCATATATTTTACTCTGCCATCAACATATTTGATCCTACTAGCTGTCAGTTAATTGATGACAGATATTGTGAAGTGCCTTATCACCCTAAAAGTAGAGGTTGAACTACTGCATCACATTTTTTCCTTTTGCCTTTAACTCGGTTAACACGGTTGATTAGTGCTGTCTGTATGAATTATTGCGCCAATCCATCAACCGGATATTGAATTGAACATTATTTTAAACATTAAAATAAATAAGTAAATTAAATAAAATGTTTTAAACATTTCAAAAATAGTCAATAATAACTGTGAATATACAGCATAACTAAAATGAACATTTCTTGTCGGTCAAGTTGACATATTTCACTGGATAATTGAGAACTTTGACTTGATCTTACATTTGGTTAGCAAAAATAGAATTTGAAACTTGTACATGTTTTTAAACAGCACACAGATTCATAATTCACTGACACATGGTCTGTGATTTAATTTATCTTGTTGATTTATTTGTCTCTGTAGGGAGCCACTTACATCATCAGATTTGCCGATGGAACTAATCAGTAAGCTGTTGAACCAGATCCAGCTATGCATTATAGCGGTATTAATGGATCAAACACTAAAACAATGAGATCCAGTCAAATGTTTTCGCAAATGAAAATTAGGTTACAAAGGGGGTTGTTTTTCTGATGTTTTGAATGATTTGCATATTCATTTTTTTAGTAAAAAAACATCTGACCCCCATTTGATGTTTCTTTCGTACTTTCTTGATATTATTTACAGATGTTGATGTTTCAAGTTTTATGAACTTTGGTTTGATGAAACCCTGGTTTCCTGAAAAGCTGAGATACCCAACTTTGTTGCACTTTTCTGTGCAATTTGACAAAGAGGATAGATGGATGGATAGTTAGCATTCCACAGATAGCGATCAAAAATGTATTTCGCTATTCCCAGCATGTCATCCTATTTACTTAGCACTCTATGGTGACAAGAAGAAGAAAGGTTCGAGTGACTTTAGTGTGAAATAAATGATGCTTTGTGTTTGGCATAACAAAGGAGGTGTGTGTGTGTGTGTGTGTGTGTGTGTGTCTGTGGGGTGGGGGGGGGGTGGGTGGTGTCCATTATTCATCAAGATTGAACAAAGGGCCGACGAACATTTACTAAGCAGTGTGTTAATGGGTCTCCTGTTGATGGAGCTGAGAGGCTGCAAACACACAAACACACATCATGCTGTTGATGAGAGAACATTTGAACATTAAGCAAGTTGCTGCTCTTGCAGGATAACCAAATGCCACTCAAGGTTTGGCATTTGGTGCATCTGTGTACATGGACTGATTATTTATACTGTCCAATAATACACTTTTACTGAGAGGTTTTTTAAGAAGTTTATTAAACCAGTGACCAAGCTTGTGCATCCATGTGTATTTATATTTAGAAGGATCATCAAGTAATTGTGTCTCTTTGAGCATACTGTAATGCTGCCAAACAGCTCATAAACGGAATCCCTTTAGACAGGCAGGCATTTATTAATTTCTCTCACACTGAACCATCCCTGTTTATATACGTTCACTGCGGTTCATCAACCTATTGTGGTTGTCAGTCAGGGCCGGAGTGGGACTCATTTTTCAGCCCTGGAGTTACATGCGTCAGACCAGCACACTTTACTTCCCGACTGACATCATATTAAAATAATGTAAGTAAAACCTTAGTATGAGTCTGCAATAGCACACTGTTCTCTACAGCCTTGTAATTCAGTGTCTTTCTGTAAAAAAAAATTCTTGTTCACACACTGTGGTACAACAGCCTAGATGTGCATTCCACACTGACACCACCTATGCCTTGCACACTACCGGCTCTGCTTCTGACATTAAATCTAATTTAGAGGTCCTATGGCATACTGCTTTTTGGATACATTTATATGCCTCAGTGGTCCCTAATACTGTATCTGAAGTCTATTCACCAAATTCAGCCTTGGTGCAAAATTACAGCCACTAGAGCCAGTCCCACAATGAGCTTTCTCTTTTTTTATCTGTAGCTTTAAATGCTATTGAGGAGAAGAGAGGGGGGGGTAAGGTGGAGGGTTGGAGTGTGGCTTTGACCGACTGTCACTTTGCTTGTTCGCAAGCCGGGATGCCTCTCTCTTTCTCATGGGTAGGCCAAATTTTCTGGGTAGGCAAAGCAAAGAAATGGGAGATAACCTTGCTCCTTATGACCTCATAAGGAGCAAATTCCAGATCGGTCCAATTGAGCTTCTTTTTTCTGAAAGGAAGTGCTAATACCCAGGGTGTGGTTTACACCGATCGCCATTTCTGGCCACTCAGGGACCATAGGCAGGCCGAGGGAATGCATTATGATGTTAATAAAACTCATAAAGGGAAATTTCATGCAATGGGACCTTTAAAATATTGTCATGATTCTCTCCACAAATCTCTCATTTTTACAACGCTTTCTGATAAAGTCAAGTCAGTTTAATTACTGTAGTGCCGAATCGTCTGGCCACTTTTAATACACAATGTAGTTGTGGGCTTATGGCTGGTACTTGAGTCTTCATAGTCACTGTTAGCATCAAACTACTAGTAGACTAGTGGCTGCCACTGAAGAGCTACAAGAAAAAGTTTGATTTATGGTTGTTTGCAGGCAATGTTGTATTATGTTTGAAGGACTGCTGTTTACCCATGTCACCATCTCCATTGGCAGTTTACTCTGAAACTGAAAGCTGGTTTTAATGAAAAAGCTGCTCAGTTTAGCACATCTGGCCAAGTCACTATCTAGAGCTTAATTTTTTGCCTTTTCAGCACCAATTTTGCACCAATTATGCTGTGTTTTTGCGGCCAATATTATTTTTATAGCTTCTTTTTGCACGCGGTCACATCCTTAAACAGGTGACACATGTCGTTTTCTTTTAGCAAAGTGCTGCTGATTAGGGTTGTCAAAACATAACACTGTTATACTTACCATACTGTGGGCTGCAACAATAAATAAATAATTAAAAAAGAGGGGGCTGCGAGTGCAGGCAGCCTAGGAATAGCATCCATAAAACAGACTGGCCCACCGGGAATTCTCTCAGTGCTCCCTGATTAGTCAATCTTAGCCTGTTGTCAGTTAATTCTAAACTCATTATCCAAGATGATGAAGATGTTATTGGATGTGGTTCAATGTGATTTAATAGCCGGAATTTTCTCAGGTCAGGTAGATGCTGAGAAGTTAGGGATCTAACCCCCAGCACTAAAACAAGATTGTATTCAGGTGTAAAATAGAAAACAGTAGAGTTATGGCAACCCATCACTGCCAAATTGCCCTTGACCAAGACACATCCGACCACTAACCGTGTCATTGCACTGTAGGCGGGCCTACACTCTTTGAAAGGCCTAGTGTATATGTTACATTCTGGGAATAGGAATTCCGGTCTGACCAAAACAACCTCACCACAGGTTGTTGTCGAGCTTTTGCATTTAAAGTGCTCAGAAATGCTAGTAGCTTTCATGTCATTCAACTTCTTCCAGCGTGAAGTAATAGCCCGTAAAGCTACGCTATCAAAGTAGCTTCCCTAACAATGATATTTACTTTGCTCTAGACCAGTGCAAAGTTCCATCCATCGATCCATCGATCCATCCATCCATCCATCCATCAACCCATCTATCCATTATCATCCGCTTATCCGGAATCCGGCCTTGGTCTTCCCCGAGGCCTTTTCCCAACTGGATGTGCCTGGAACATCTCCTTAGGGAGGCGCCCACAGGGCATCCTTACCAGATGCACAAACAACCTCAACTGGCTCCTTTTAGCAGCTCTACTCTGAGTTCCTCACAAATGATTTGAGCATCTCTTTTGTGATTTTTTGGAGGCATTTTTAGGCTTTTATTGACAGAACAGCTTAAGAAATGGTAGGGGGAAAACTACCTGCAGCAAAGAGCCGCAGGTTGGAGTTGTACCCAGGCCCGCTGCTTCGAACCTTGCCTTTCGGCTCAGCTCTCTTTTTGTCACAACAGTGTGGCAAAGCGAATTTAATACCTCCCCCGCTGCCCAGACTGTCCGGCCAATCTCCGGATGGATTTAGTGTCACTTAATCCCCCCAAAATCTGTTATATAGATTCTCAGATGAATGATTTTATGATTTAAGACACAAGGCTAGTGGCATTTAGTCAACAGCAGACTAAACATACTGTAGTTGTTTTTATTTTAAGTGGGTTTATTTATAAGAATCATACACCATTTCTTTTATTCATATTAGGGTCATTGCGCTATTTAGTATGATGGCTAGACTCTTTCAAAACCGTCATTATGTGCACTGCTTTTGGCAACACAACAGTGACCTTTATTTCACTGGATCACTGTAATCAGTATTATTACCTTGTTGTCACAGCTGTGCTGGCTCAGCCATAAGTGGTATTTTGTTTGTCTAGCTTTCAAATGAGCCTGTATGAAGATGAATCCTGGAAATGTACAGTACAAATATGATATTGCACATCTAAATGTGTTTTGCCAGTAAAGAGAGACTTAATAACTTAGAGTTATTTTTGCCCTCTCACTGCTCACAGGTGAGATAAACAGCAGTGAAATTGCTCTTATAATGAATATTCCTATTATCAGTCATGGTTTTCTGTGGTTAGGGTACATTGTGCTCAGGCAGGAACGTAGATTCCATCTCCTTATCTTGTGTTCTAATGTCATCTGGTGCAAAATCAAATTATATTCAATTTACTTTCTCCTGGAAAACAATATCAGTCTTGCTGGCTAAATGTACAGTAGCCTAGGACTATTCCCTTTGTGCATGTTTCCCCTTTGTTTGATCTGAATATATATGTTCAAACAGTGGCTTTAGAAAGTTTGATTGCTAAAGTTGATTAAAAAGAGGAATAAAAAACATTTTTGGAAATTGATCTTAATGCCTTTATTCAAAACACTTGGGAAAATCCAACCTTTTAAGGACACCAATTTTCTTTGTGAATGAATAATGTATTGTAAATAAATAAATGTTTTCTCTATAATTGAGGGGGCATACGTTTACACACCCCTTTGTTAGATTCCCATAGAGGCAGGCAGATTTTATTTTTAAAGGCCAGTTATTTCATGTATCCAGGATACTATGCATCTTGATAAAGTTTCCTTGGCCTTTGAAATTAAAATAACCCCACATCATCACATACCCTTCACCTTACCTAGAGATAGGCATGGATAACTTTCCATAATGACCATAAGTGCCAGCTTCCTTAGGAATTTAACATTGGGGTGTGTATACTTGTGCCCCCTGTATTTTAGGGAAGAACATTTATTTATTTACAATACAGTATATTCTTCATTCACAAAGAAAATTGGTGTCCTTAAAAGAATTTCTTAAATTTTTGGAATTAAGGCATTAAGATCAATTTCCAAAAGACGTTTTTTTATTCATCTTTTTTATCAACTTTAGCATGGGTGTATAAACGTTCTCAAGCCACTGTAATTAGTAAATTGTTTAATTTTAGGTTGCATATTTGCCATTAAAATGGCAGACCCAACATCTGGCTGAATAATAATGCAGATCCAATTAATTATTTAGAAGATCACAAAAGGTCTCAAATCTTCTGAGCTGGACTGTTTGGGTTGAGAAAAAGAGAGCACACAAATTCAGGAATCATACATTATGTCAAGAATCAACAAGAAGCTTTTCTTCACATTCAATTATTGACACTTGCACATAATCAAGAAAGAGAAGACCTGTACATATCTGCTTCTTTGATGGCGTTAGATGACTATTTATACACAGTGATGAACACACAACTGTTGTCCAAGCTAGGTTAATCCGTAGGGGGAGGCCTTAGGCAAAGTAAGGCAGGTTTATTTATATAGTACCCTTCAACAATGCAATTCAAAGTCCTTTACATAAAACATAAAAATACGTTTAAAAAAACTTTGATCTAACAACACTTGTTATTTTGGGGAAAACTGTTTCTTGGGCTCCTGGAGTATCTTCCTTGAACATCAATCATTTTGGGGAGTTTCTGAGTTTATTTTAAATTACACTGCAATCAGGAGTAAGTACACAAAAACATATTGAAAGATGGAAGAGTTTTTCCGTTGCTGTGGGTTCGTTAAAGTGTGAATTTGATAGAGAGAATAGAGGGACTTTGTGAACTATGCATGAATTGTACAGGTTTGGCTTTTTATTTATACATGATTGTTGTTGTGTTTATGAAGAACATGATTGAATTTCTAATAGATAAACAACAATCTTGAATTGTAATTTATCAGAAATACATGACGGAAACTTCCATGTGTGTGTGCACATAAGATGAATTCTGGGGATAAAACCTTCATAAAAATACAATTTGGCCAGAAGTATCTTACTCAGTGGAGTTTTAGAATAAGAGTAAAAGGTCAGTAAGAGAATAGGAGGTGGAGAAAAAGCAAAGTCCACAATGTTTTGCCTTTATATTACATGGGAGTGACTCAGGAACAAGTTGGATCCAACTCCTCCTCAGTGTCCTTTTCGATTTCCAGAGCCACGAAATGATGACATATAATGGGCCACACAGCTACATTGGGTGCACTAACTGCTGGCTAGATTCCAAATTGGGAGAAATTCAGTCGGCTCAAAAAGGAGCTGCCTGTGGTATCCTTGGTAACTAAAATAGTTGAAGATTTTTTTGTAAAAGGTCAGTAAAACAAGTAAAATGGGAGAAACTGGAGAATAGAGTCTTACACCACTGAGACTCCCTCAAAGCTTTTTTTTTTTAATTTTGGAGGTGTCCTTAGAGACAGCGTGTGCACTCGGTGACAGAACCAAAGGGAAGGTGACTAAGATGGAGGGGCTCTTCACATTCACTCTCTCACATTATCATGACAGGAAAAAGAGAGGAAGATGAACTTGCTGGCACATGCTTATTCACCTTCCACTAACATACTTGAGTCCTTGTATAATAATGAGGACAGAGAGAGTCAGCAGGATAATTAACATTTAAACAACCGTTTTGGAATTTCTCTAAAAGATTTTGCAGATTTGGGGCTGTCAGAGGGTGTACATCTTGGTGGGTAGTAATGGCACTTCATATTATATATTAGACGCACATTAAAGATTCTTTCTGAAGACAGTGGCATGCATTCACTTGTGCAAATTACATTTTCCTGGCAAAAGAGTGGTCTTGAGAGGCTTTTGTAGCAGCATCACAAATCTGGTCACCATGGCTGCCAGGATAATGGAAGTAAGAAATGGCTGAAGGTAAAAAGCAAGCAGGCAAGAATCCATTCAGTATGTTGAAGTACATTTTCTCACACTGAAAAACATTCTGAAAACACATGCTTCTCCCCTAAAACACCTCAGACACAAGGTATGACTGAAAATGTTGTTGACAATGAGCTTTTTTTGTTGGTCGAAAAATAAACATCTCTGTTGTTTAAGCATATGTAAATTTCGATGATAACCTCAATATTTTGCTTACATAATAGATATTTTTGGTGGGGCCATGAAAATCAAGCTTGTGACCAATTTGCTTCTGCTCCAGAATATGAACTACAAAAACAGTAAGAGGAAGAGCTCATGGTCTTGATTTAATACAGAAGAACTGGGCAGTGACTTGAAACATGAGACAAAAAGTGGGAATTTGTTGCCTAAATGTAATCACAGACATGATGCAAACCCCTGCCTCTGGAGTCAAAGGTCTTTGAATGCCTGGCATGGTAGATACATGTATAGTTACATTTTGTATACTAAAATGTATATAAAATGTGTATACATTATAAAATGTATATACATTTTATATACTAAAATGCAACCACAGCGTAATTGGGAGAACAATTTTGTAATATATAATGTAATAGGAAACAGGGATTTCCAGATGGACAAAAAAAAATGCACACTTAAAGATAATGATCAAATGATCACCATATAGTATGTATGTATGTATGTATGTATGTATGCATGTAAAGATGATTTCAGAGTCACCCAAAAATTATTTTACTGGTTTGTGAGGGCTGGATGACAAAAACAGAATCATTCGACAAATAAATAATGGATTTCTATGTTCTCATTGTCCACAGTGAAACCAAAGTCTTGGCCTAAAGTTGTCAAACCAAACATTTTATATCATAATTTTAATCCTAAATCAGAAATATTCTTGTCATGATGAACTGCGTACAGCAGAAGATAGAGTTGGATGATTCTGTTTGACTCAGTTATTGCAAGCCATGGATCACAGATCAAGTGATGTGTGTGAGTGCTTTTGAAGGATCTTGAGGACTGGAAGAGCTGAAAGAAACTCTCCGAGGCGTCCATTATCAGAATGAAGCACCCGTAAAGAATCAGGCCAGATGATGTTATCAGAGTCCGCTGGGACATGGAGTCCAAAGAGTGAGCCGAAAAGGAGTGGAGAACAACGTTAAGTTAAATGTGTGATGGGAATTGTGTGCGTGTTTTTTTACGAACTGTACTCCACTTTAAATAGGAAATGGCAGCAGCAGTAGCTAAATAAGGTAACATGGTGGTGTGTTTTTATCTCATAGAGCATGACAGCTATTAATATATAATAATGTCAACAATAATATGGCTAAAGGGCATGTTGAGCAAGAAAGTAAATTCCTGTGCTTGAAATAGTAGTTGCAGGATGATCATGAGTCAATATTGTTGGATGGTCAAACAGTGTTTTCAACCCGTGCACCCTGTCTCACCTTTCCAATGTTAAATTGCGGGGGCTGCATCTGACATTTTTTGTAATTTTCTGAAACAGACAATCATGCCCACTCCAGACAAAAATTTGGCAAGGTGTGTGGAAGTAAGAAAGTAATGGATTTTCTTAAGTACAAACAAGGGCCACAGTATGCTTGCCTCCCACAAATTCCCATTTGAATAATTATCATGTCCAACCTTTCACTACCCTTGCAGGCATTTCAAACCCTTTTTTGAGTGTGGCTGGTGGAAACAGCTATAAACACGTTTGTCTTGTTGTTGGAAGACAAGGTGAAAGAACTAACTTATTTTGAGTACAGCCCACTGTTAAGTCCCCTTGCTGTGTTTTTCTGTGGAGTGGATTGATCTGCTTAACAAAGCTGGAGGAATCACCTTAAACTGCTGTTTGATTGCAAAATACTTTAGTCATCTGTGGCTCAACCGAATAACCCTTTATTGTGTTGCTGAATTTATGTGTAGCTTTTAGTTGATATACTATCTTGTAATGCTATCCCTAGTCTCTACTCCTTTATTCTGTAAAGCCTGTAGAGTATTTGCATTGTTTTGTTCATGGACAGCCGGCTCTGACAGGGTTGGACATGCTGACTGTAGGGGGAATCCATTTATCACCGTGGCACTAATAGCTGCCCATCATCTCTATTGCTATGATTGCTAGTAAACTCCTGATAAGGACAGGTGGTGTGCTGTGCAGCAGAGGCCATAAAATATCCACAGTGGTGCTTTACGACAATTAGGAGGAAGTGAAACAGAGACGATAAAGCCATCAGGACCTAAAGTCAGAGGAGTGGAAGTGGTGTTTATAGGTGTGCCTTTCAAGTACACACAATCACTCTGTAAATAGCTCACCGTTAAGAATAGTTTACCACTGCAACATGATTAAGAGCAGAAAGCAAAACATGATAATTTTTGATAGGGTTGTCAGGTTTGCCACATGTGAGCGATTGAAAAACAGAATTATTGAAGGAGCTCATAGGTGGCCTAAGATTTTGAATCAAGCTGAATGGATTATAGATAACTTTTGGCCAGACATGCCTCACAAGGTAGTCGCTGGTAGAAGTCTTTAAAGGAGATGGTAAGTCCCTTTTGGGTGGACTTTGGGCTTTTTCACATTGTAAACCACGTAGGGCTGCAACTAACGATTATTTTCATAATCGATTGCTCTTACGATTAATTTCTCGATTAATCGATTGTTTGATCTATAAAAATGTCAAAACAGGGTGAAAAATGTGGATCAGTGTTTCCCAAAGCCCAAAATGACATCCTCAAATGTCTTGTTTTGTCCAAAACTCAAAGATATTCAGTTTACTGTCACAGAGGAGAGAAGAAACTAAAAGATATTCACATTTTAGAAGCTGGAGCCTGTTTGAGTCATTTTTTTTTTTAAATGACTCAAACAGATTAATCAATTGTCAAAATAGATGGCATTTAATTTAAACAGCTAATCAAATTATCGATTCATCGTTGCCCATCTAACAACATGCACAAAAATGATCACAATGAAGGGAAACGGAAATTACAACATATACTATAAGCAGTTTATTATCTTATTTCATCAAAAAGATGAATTAAGCACAGAATAAGCCTTAGGTCATCCTAAAGTATACACAGTTTGGGCCTATAGCCTACACTTTCTTTTGTCTTGGGTAGCAATTCCCAAGAATCTTGTTCCACATGTCGGCTAAAGTAATTGCCAACACTTGTTCTTTCGGCTATTTGACATGAGCCTGACCTAAGCTGGCAGTCTTGTGGCTGGCGGCAACAGACACATCCGAGGGATGGAGCAGCTACTGAAGTCTGTCCAGGGATGACTTGGTTTTTGCAAGCAGCAAGTTGACGGCAGCTACTTTACTCATTCAACCTTCACATGAGCACAAGTCAGAGAACAAAACAGAACCGGACCGAAACAGGTGCATGTTCTTTTGATCTAAAAAGAGTTTATAACAGATGGGATTACTCCTTTGCCTCCTTGCTGAGGAGGAAATAACAGGGTTGCTCATGTTGTGCAGTGTGCTCTGTGAGAGAAGCAGCTCAATGTCTGTCTTCTCAAGGTTCCTCAAATAGAATAAGAGAGCTGAAACATTCCTTGAGGACTGAGGTTGTTGTCTGATGTCGGAGAAATCCCAGAACGCTCACTAGACAGATTTGGTCCTCTTCAGTCTAAGGCAGCTCAAAATAATACTCTGTGATGAAATCTTCATTGAAATAAACACTGTAACACTGTTTCAATTTTCTTGTCATTTACTTTTTACCTGAAGAGAAACCTTGTTTGTTTCGGGTTAGTACAGCTGGTATTATTAGAAAATTGCACACCAAAAAAATCAATAAGAAGCAACCTTTTCTTTCAAATATTTTTCACCAAGACCAGTTTGCACTGAACACAGAGTGAACAAAGGATTGGGTGTTTTCAGATTTTTTCCCTTTTTCAGCACTCTCATTCACTTTATGGAAAACAAACCAAGCATGAACACAGTGAATACCCTATACTGACTGCTGGATAAAAAGCAGCCCAGTTGCACTCAGTTCTTGAAGAGACACTTCTCCAACCCAAATTCTTTGATTTCAGGCGATGTCTGCATCTTTGAGCGCACTTAAATCACACAGATAAAGTGGAACAAAAAAAGATATTCTGCCTAAAATGGGCAAAACTTCACTTTCTCACAGACTTATTATGGATTACCCTCAAGTATATGACATAGGAATTCTAAATGGCTGAGAGGAGAGGTTCTCTGGGAAAAATTATCGGTCATTTGAACTCCCTTTCAAGCATGTCACTTTTATTTCAGTAGAACCTGTTCTAAATTTACCACTCCTCCACTCAAGCAAACTGCAGCTTGGTAAATATTGCACTGTGTGTCCCCTCTGAGACATAAAAGGTTCGAGAGGTTTTCCTGGAGATGACTGACGACTGTTGTACAGCAGGACTGCTTACGCTGTTTCAGCACAGAGCTGCCCTAGTTGGTAGCCTAGCGGAAGTAATAGAATTCTCCATTAGCTCGGGCACGCTGTCAGGAGCAAGGTAATCCTGAGGGCTGCTGCGTCTGTTGATATGTCCCAAATCCTCCAGAGAAAAAACCCACACACACTCTAAACTCCACATGTGTGTCACTGTTACAGTTTAGTGCATGGTGTCTTCTGGGAGGTGATTATAATATTTTGCCAGTTTTCTTTTACGATTATGTGCTTTCTCTGAGGTGTGAGGTATCCCATGTGGTTTAAAATATGTTATGCATTTTTAAATATGCTACAATTTCTTATATTATATTTTTTTTACATTCAACTCATTACTTGCACACTGCAGATACCATGCTGACAAAACAATGTTCCTTGAAGCTGCTATGATAAATATTTCTTTATTGACAATTGACAAAATCAGCCCTAATGGAGCGCCGCCTCCGGGCTAGTTTAGGCAGTTAACTAGAGCTGCGCTGCCTCATACACACGTAACATGCCTCATTATCCATGTCATCGACCAAACACACACTGTTATCCCATCTCGCCCTCTGCCTTGTCAACGCAACTGCTGAAAAAGAAGTCGGAAAACAGCGTTCTGCTGTTGCAATAAACATTCCATATGAAACTTGTCTGACTGACATGAGCTTTTTAGTAACTTTAAGCTCATTTGGGGTTTTATGGACCAACGTACACCTGCCCATCCCCAGACAGCTGACAGACAGGTTAGCAACTAGCTAGTCTAGCCTAGTGAACATAATAGAACATTTAGCTGTTGGAAAGCTGGGTATTTCCCTAGTAGTAGTTATAGAGCAAAACAGACCTAGAAGAGAGTTACATTTATCAGACACTAGTCTCAATTTGCCAGACCTGCCAGACAAACATGCTCTGGTTTATTGGGATTAAACCAATTACAATAGTCTTGGGTGGTGGTAATCTGACCAATAATTTGCTCCCCTTTAAATTGTTTTACTGTGTAAAAGTAAAAGAACCGCGCACTTTCATCTCTGCTGCTACCTGTGACCAATAACGCTACTACAGAGGCCGATGTTTCTCTGCGGCCGAAGTCACATCAGAGACCCTCTATTGCATGTTGTAGCCATATGGCAACAAATTCTTTTTCTTAGTGTTTTTCACAATAAACCATGTAAAATGCATTGTTTTTTGTTTAATTGTGTAAATAGGTCTTTTATGTTGAAGTTGTACTCAACTTCAAGATAAGTGGGTATGTGAAGATGACTTCACATACCCACAGAGTCCTGTCCCCCCCCCCCCCCCCCCCCCCCCCCCCCTTTTCTGGACCTGTGCCACACTAAAGACCACGCTCCAGGATCAGCCAAAATGTAGTTGTTTTTCTCCATTTAAGAAGCATTTCTTTGAAAAAAAAAAAAATTCAACTGTTATCTGGAATAAGTAAACTTTAATTTTTCATCATTTAAACCAGTTAAAATGTTTTATTTTTTATGTAAAAGGCTCAAAATAAATTGTTGCCATATGGCAAAATTATGCAAATATTGACGTGAAATGTGCACATTTTAGCTAATGGGCTCAATTGAATTACTATAACTTTAGGCTACTCTAACACTATGTTTGCAATTATTTATAGTATTTTCAAAGAAAAACATAAAATGTATTTATATTATGTTATTCCAGCCATTTTGTAATTAATATATTTTCTAAATTATTAATTACACACAAATGTAAATGAATTGCCCACCAATAAAAATGAGTTATTCCAAAGGAAATTATGTGTGCGCACTCAAATTATTTGTTTGTCCAATGACATTTATAGTCAATATACCCTTTTGGTTTAAATAAGGAGTTCCTAAAGGAAGATTATGTGTCAGAAATATGTTTTCAGTGACATATAGTTCAGTAGTTGTAAGTTTAGTCAGTGTGTTGTGCTTATTTTGCACCTAATCAAGTACATTGTATCCGTGTGTCTTCTTACAGGTGTATGTGACAGACTTATTACAGTGTTATTATTAATAATTATCAAAAACTACAATTAAAACTAAACTAATTTGACGGTAAACACATTGGAATATACATTTTGACACATATAAGTTGAATTTGTTTGGTAATTATTTCAATAAAAGCATGTTTTTAAAGAAATAACGGATTTTTTGGCATTTTCTACGAATGCGCGTTGTTGCCATATGGCAACAAACTACCAACTACCCCAATTTTTTTGCAATTGCATTATTTAAGCATCCTGGAGTAATAAAAACACATCAAGACATTTTTACCATGTTTAAAAAATAATTCATGCAATAGAGGGTTAACATGGAGGGGAAAGAGCTACACATTACAAAGAATTCCTCCAAATCATTAACAGCTTCCCCTTACCTTTAGCTAACCTACACTCTGTTATTTCTCCACTACTCATCCCTCTGTAACTTGTGTCACTCAGTGCTGACTGTCAGACACGCACACACACACATATATTACTTTTTGTGGAGCCCATGCGCTGCAATATTAGAAGCTCAGAGCAACTGCTTGACCACGGCATGGTGAGATGACAGTATAAAATGTGACAGCACCTGCAGGGATAAAGAGGCCAAAGTAGGGCGGAGGTGGGGGCAGATTGATGGGTCAAACAAACTTGGACTGTATGTGTATATATATGACATATACATATACACTGTATATGACTAAATATACTTGATACTTTTGCAACAAACTTAACTAATGTCACTTTAAGTTACATAACAAACATACTTATTTAACCCAAACCATGATATTTTACTAGACGTAAGGCTTTGTTACCTAAACCTCACCCTGCCATGCAGGTCTAAAAATTACAGCATGAGGTCCTGACCAAGCACCCGTATGTGATGAGCTGGGAGTGAGAATTTGTTGACTGTGCATTTTATGTTTCCTTGGTATGTTGTAGTGATGTCATTATTGGCTGTATATAGACCTAATTGTGTATATAAACCTCATTTTGCAATGATTCTTCATGATCATAAATTCATATATATTCATTCATGTTTGCTATCCTGTTCTTCAACTCTCACAGGTCTGGAATGTTTAATCCCTTTATGTCTAAACGTACAAGATAAAGCCAACTGGCGATCCCAGACCAGTTGGCTTGCCTACTAAATACAAGCAGAAGCTGTGTAAGAAAGTGTTAAACATGTGTGCCGTCTTAGCCAACATGGCAGTTTCTCTCCAAAGGACGGTGAGGGGAATTGTATCCAATGAGATTGTATCTGAAAATAGCTCTGCCTTCTAAAGGGCTGAAGATGAGTCATGGGTATGTGGAGTACTGCCCCCCTTCCCACCCCCCAAATAAGTACCTTAACCACCTTCCTCATTACTGAATAATGCATTCAAAGAGAAGTGTTGCATTACTGGGTTTCTATTATGTATTCCTAAGAAATCCCACAGGAGTGTACTCATCTCAGGATCTTACTTATACCTATTTGACATTGCTTGCCTGGATGTTTAGCCCTCCTGCAAAGCGTAAAGTATATTTTAAGTGAGGGTTGTAAATTAGGTGGAGCAGGATTTCAGCTGAATACAGTATACAGTATTTGTTATGTAATGTTCAGTGAGCACAACTAACCTGAGCCAAGGGAGTTTTAAAAACATGTGTAATAGTGTTTGTAATAGTTTCAATGGGAACCACAGTGTTACTGTCAAGGTTTTAGATTGGTGTTTTCTCAGGATTTTTTTTGGGACTGAAATGAAGCATGTGTATTTGGCTATCTTTCCAGTCTTGTGTCTCAGGGTCATCTAGGCTACCACTTGTCTACTCCAGCTGCCAAGGGCGACAAAATAATGACACCTGTATCAGAAAAATGATGGGCGTTTCACGTGTTGTCATGGCAACGCTGACAAATACTGATACTACTGCCATGTAGGTGACATGCCTCATGTGCCTGCTGAATTATGGTACACATGTGGCCCAGATAGGAACGGAACATAAATATTGTGACTCTGTGTAGTTTTTTCTGAGCTAATTAAAAAACATAAGATCTGTGTCTGATCTGTGTGTGTGTGCGTGTATGTGTGTGTGTGAGAGAGAGTGGGTGGGGGGCGGGCAGGGTGTGTTGTGGTCGTGTGTGTGAGTGAGAAAGAGTGGGTGGGGGGCGGGCAGGGTCTGTGTGTGTGTGTGTGTGTGTGTGTGTGTGTTTGTCTGTGTGTGTGTGTGTGTGTGTGAGTGTGTGTGTGTGTGTGATGTAATTGTGTGCTTTCAGCCTCAGTGCAGTTGTAGCCATACTGTCCTTTCCAAGTGCTTGTGATCTAGATCACTACCAACTTGTCAGTTGTTAACAAGCTACATTGTGGAGCGGACATGCTGGACAACAGTGCCCCAGTTTCTGAAGCCAGTAAGCTTGTAGAAAACAAAAAATGTAGATTATGAACTATTTTGTATTTGCAAAAATCTTTTTGTTGCTGTATTTTTTACCTGCAAAGTTTTCAAAAGGACTGAAATAGATTTAAGAGTAATTTTAACATCAACAAGAACAAAGTTAATGTAATTAATGCCTGTCTTTTTTAGGAATTTAACAGAATACAGAGTCACAGGCATTTGCAACAAACCTATTTGTAAACAATACTTAAATATCACATATCATTTGTTATAAACTAAAACATTCATCTTTACTTCATTCACTTGTCTGTCCTAATTGAAATAAACCTTAAGAAACATGTGCAATCGTTCAGACTGGGCCTTACTCCTATAAACTCAAAATCTAAAAGCCGTTGATAGAGTGAAAAATCCATCCCAGGCTGACTGAGCTGAATTTGATGTCCACAGTGCTGATAGCATCACTGCTGGATGCTGAGACAAATTGGCCAGTGCTCCCCGAAGCTTTTTATCTTATGATTAACCATAGAGACAGAAACAAGAAAAATAGCCGGAAGTGTCAAATATACAGCTTTCATCAATGACGCATTTGATGCTGATGAAGGCTGTGGGCTACCAGCAAAATCACGCTGAGGTACACACAGATTGATCATTTGGTGAGAACAGTGGCTATTTTTCCAGTTTTGTACAAATTTAAGCTTTTCACAACTCACTTTATCTTAATCATCATGACACCTCCAGCTGCTTTTTGAAACCACTGAGCTGCCTGTTTGATTGATAGCTCCCTCTCTACCCGCTAAGCTCCTCCAAAGCCAAAGAAAAGCAGCTAATGGCCCACCAGGCAATGACTGAGCTTATGACCTCTCATTGAAATGCCTGTGTTTGAAATGAGTGTACCAGTATTTGAGGCCACTACACTACTTTCATCTCAATTAAAGGCAGTTTGCAGATGTTCTTGCTTCAGCAGAATGTCTGAGTGCATGCATAAGTGATAAATCATCCTTGTTTTTGCTATGATTAAGCTATTGTACTGAACAAGGTATTAAATGTTTTTAGAGGAAATGTCAAAGTAGCTTCAACTGCTTTTATTCCTAAATTGAAAGTCTGCATGGAGGTTAGTACTGATACTTTTTTGTCTCCTTTTCTCAAAGATATCTGGGGATTACACGGCCCCTCACCTACCCTGCCCGGCAGAACGGTCAGCTAATGGCAAAGATGATCCTGGGAGTATGGCTGGTGTCAGCATCCATTACCCTGCCGCCTTTCTGCGGCTGGGCCAAAAACGTCCACACAGCCGGTGTGTGCCTCATTAGCCAAGACTTTGGCTACACCATCTATTCCACTGCTGTAGCCTTCTACATCCCTATGGTGGTCATGCTGGTCATGTACTACAAGATCTTCAGGGCAGCTCGCAAGAGTGGCGCCAAGCACCGCTTTACTGACCTTCCGCGCCGCGAGCGCATCGAAACAGTGACTAATGAGGCGCTGCGAATGCAGGGCCTAAAGCCGCCTGGCGTGGTGGAGGAATGCGCGTCCTTATCGCGCCTGCTGAACCGTGAGCGCAGAAACATCTCCATCTTCAAGCGGGAGCAGAAAGCAGCGACAACACTGGGGGTGATTGTGGGGGTCTTCACTGTGTGCTGGCTGCCATTCTTCATCCTGTCCACTGCCAGGCCCTTTATCTGTGGAGTGGAGTGCAGCTGTGTGCCCATCTGGTTGGAGCGCACGCTGCTCTGGTTAGGCTACGCCAACTCCCTAATGAACCCCTTCATCTATGCCTTCTTCAACCGAGACCTGCGCTCCACTTATCGTGACCTTCTCCGCTGTCGTTATCGCAACATAAACCGCCGACTGTCTGCTGTGGGCGTGCATGAGGCTCTCAAGGTTTAAAGCAGGGTAATTCAGCAGCATATATTGACCCTCAAAGAGTACATCTGTGCCTGTGCTTGTACACTTGGTGCTTAAAGGGCAAGATGAACACAGCAGGCCTGTAGATAAAACAAAGACTGACAGAATGGAAGTCACTGTTGGTGGCTCTCTGGCCCCTCCGCAAAGAAGAGAGAAAACACAATCTCTTCATTGTGTGTGTGACTCAGTCATCTATTTTGGGAAAGAAAACCCAAGAGGGTACTTGATGAGCTATTCAAGTTGACACAGCTTTTGTGCATATGTCACAATTCCGTCCTGGTGGAAGGATAATGTAGTGACAAAGGAAATGACATGTCAACACAATCAATCATCTTAAGGCATTCAGAGGGTTAAGACAGCAAACTGATTTCTGTATGATAACAACATTTGTGTTTGATAAGGCAAAACATGTGTTTTGTGACACACTGTCTTCTAAACATCTTCATCTAAACATGCATTTAAGCAAAACCCAGATTAATTCCAAGCAGAGAGTCGGAGACACTTGGTGTATTGTGATTTGTGCTTCGATGAAATATTATTGAAATCACTTTTTCTTCAGTCATTCTTTTCAATTTGGTCCTCTCACTAAATTAAACAAGAGCACTTTAAATGTTTCACAAATGTTTACAATGTGATAATGCCAAGGTAATGGAAGTGGGTGGAAATTGGTGTTAAAATGCGACATGAAGGGAACACTTTCCCATTCATGAAATCTCAGTGTTTGTTGCTCTAAAAATAAACTGAAAGTAGTTGGTTTAATGTCTGCATGGAACGCATTTGTCTTACATACCACTGTATACATACATACGTACTTTCACTGGTTACAGAATTCATATTCTGAACATGCATAACAGTTTGGTTGAAGTGTTTCCATATTTCACCTAACACTTTATCCAGAGGCGGAGTGGGGAACTAAAATCAACCGGGAAAATGTTGACGGCACGGCCCACCACCAGACAAACCCCCCATTCATCAATAACACAAACAAAAAGTTTTTTTTTTTAAACCCAAATTATGCTACGTTTCTTTGTGTGGAATTCCTCCACTTGTTCTAACGCCAGCCAAGTCTACGCATCTGGGAAGGACTTAACGGATATCTGAAACCTGGCCACTAGACAAATGCACATTGACAATAAAGTGTAGGTTTAAAGCTGTTATGGGTTTTCTATTAATAAACAGATGCTGAAATATAACATCATATACTTGTAGTCGTGACTTCTGTCAGTCTGACTGAATTCTGAGACTAGGTGGAAAAACGGAACAGGCGCACATACAAATTCAACTTTTTACAGCATAATGATAATTGTGTTTTCCCCTGTTAGTATAGGCTGCATGGAAGGGGGTATACAATGCACCCCACCTCCCAACTAAATATAGGCCTATCCATTAATTAGTCATTACCATACCAACATGCAACTTCAGAATAATAAAGTTCTATCTGCGTTTGTATCAGTTTTAGCATTGCAAATAGCTAAATGACAAATGGAGGACATTACACATAGCAATACTGCCACTCATTCAGAAAAAAAATGGTCATAAATGTTTTGCTTATGAACAAGGTATTTCAAACCCAAGACTTAAATGGAGCTCATTTGAGATGATGTTACTTGCAATGAGGAGATAATCGTTACCAAATAGGCTAACTAACCCGTTTTTCAGTCAATTCCCCTGGAGCACTCGTTGAAGCCTTTTTTTGCCATTTTTTAGCACTTTGATGCATCCTTCAGCATCCGCTTCTTCTTCAGTCTGGTCTTTTCGGCTCGTCCTTTCTCCTTTCTCTTCTTGCCATTCTTGGGTAAAATAAAACAGCAAGAACCCACGCTAATCTGACTGTCAATAAATACATTCCCCATTCCCATGAGGCTTTGCTCCATTCTACGTTACTTTAAGAAAAACAAACAAATTAAGTGTTTTATTTTTATTTGTGACCATGAAATTTCTGCAACACCTGAGTAAGAAGAATTGAATTAAGATAGGCTAAACTGATGGGAGAGGCTACACAAACATCAGTAAATTGACAGAAGAGATGAATGTGCAGGGTAACCCATGATATAGAGAGTGAGCAAGCGGTATAAATATTGCTTGAACATGAGGTTCTTGTTGGTTCTAATAGTGTGGATCTTGGAGGATTTAGCAAAGGAGTATGCGTTAAAAACAATTTTAAGGGCCCATGGGAATTCTTTGGCTGGCCGGCCGACTGGGAAAAGTCCTGATTGTCACTCCGACCCTGACTTTATTGCACACTTGAATTCCAAATGAGCTCTATGTGTATGTGTCAGAAACTATGATACTGAGGACGCTTTTTCACTCTTGTTATTTTTGTCTCAATCAATTTCATTCCACATTTGGCTGCTGTCATCATTGGTTGTATACAGGTAACTAAACCTGTTGAACTCTGCCGTTTCACTTTAAGAATTGATGTGATGTTCTTGAGACTCTTCTGCCCTACAGGACTTCAACATCTAAATTTTGAATCAGGATGACACTTCTCTCATTTGAACTCTATGGTTACCTGCATGACCCAGCGTCAAATGTCATCAGTCGAGTAGTGTGTGCTCTTTCTACCTCCATTTTTGAGATTTCTGTACTTTTACTCCAAACAGATGTACTGCTGTCTTGCATCATGTTGTTTTATATTGTGTGAGATCAATCCATCTACAACTGCTGTGTGATTGGTCTTGTTGACAGCTTTGTCATTACCTTCAGAAACGAGCTGGGGAGGTGGCAAAGCATTTCATCACTTTGTAAATAAAGAAACACTTGGTTAAAATGTGGCCTACGTTAGTAACCTTAGATGATATACAATAATGCACACATGACTGGCTCAGCGATAGAGTTTGTCTTTAGACTGAGAATCAAAAGGTCATCTTTATATATATATATATATATATATATATATATATATAATCAAAATGATGCCATAGGACGTACCCATTGTGAAGAGAGGCTTACTCCTTTGCATGTAACAGACACGACGTAGCTGTGTTAGCCTGCTGCTGCAATTCAGGCTGTCATTAGCTTAATAATGTAGCAATTACCATACTGTTAAGCAATGGTGCGTGATGTGATGCATAAAATCATAAAGAAAGAGAAAAATATGTATTTAGGTTTTTTCACCAGAGGGGCAGCTAAGCAAATCAGGGCAAACAGGCAGTTTCCCAGGCAGCAATAGCCTAGCCCGCACCTGTGCACGTCCCTGGTCTCCAGCGCATTATCATCAAAAGCCTGATGCACACAATTCATTACCTTCACTGACTAACCTGACTGGGTTTATCATGAGCAATAAGACAAACCTTAAGGCCTGCTAGATGCCCTTGAACATTCATGGTATTTCTTAAGATTTAGCTTCAAAGCCATCATGCAACTCCAAGGACTCTGCAGACTTGTGTGAGGATGGTGATCCAAATAAGACAACTTTATTCCCTGTCTGCTTGTAACTAAGTATTTTATTCAGTGTGGGTGACAGATGTCTGTTTGCTGTCATGACTGACACTATCCTGTAGCGACACAAGGATGAGGTAGAGTTTGCCCTGTGTGATGTGTTCAAATTCTCAAACCATTAGGGGATATGTTACACTTGGTCTAAAAAACAGAAAACGATTGGAGTAAGCAGTCATGTGTACGAGTGTTAGTGTATGTAACCATCTCAGTACAGACTTATTCAGACTGTTTGTACTTCACACACATCTAAGCAAGACTATCAGTCTGAGGCTGTATTTAACCGCAGCAGTTGATATGAGTTGAACGCTAACATCCTCCCGCTCACAGGGACAATGTTAAACTTACAACTTATTAACACCTTTGAATATGAAGCTTAGTGAAAGTTCAATTAGGATGATTCCCTTTACTCATTTGTTTATTCTTTGCCTCTATCTCTGGCTTCTACTCGGTGGCGTTCACTCTAATTAGTCCAACCAGATTTAGCCATGATATTATATATATATATATTATATTATATATATATTATATCCTTGCTCTATACCCCATTGGCAAATATCTTTATCTAATCACAGCATCATTACCACCAATATATACCACATCCCAATGGGGTCTGATTACAAAAGACTCAAATTCTTTTTTTTATCATGCACTTGAATAAAAAATGATTGTTTACTCTAAATGAAGTCTCTTCTGATTAAAATGACAAACTGTTACTTATTTCAGCTTGATCTCCACACCGCATTCTACCCAGGATGTTGCCCCACCAAAAGCTTTGAAATAAAATATTTTACATTTTTGTTGTATTACCGGTATGTAGGCCACATAACAGACTTAACTTATGCCAACATAGTCAATGTAACGTCTTTAACCTACGCACGTAAAATAGTTATTTCGACCCTAACCAATATCTTTTCCTAAACCTAACCAAGTTTTTCTGCCACCAAGTAGTTTTGTTGCCTGAATCTATATTAATAGTTTCGGTGGTGCTGGCACATAATTTTAACACATTAGCATACATGCCATCCCCACATAAATATGTGGTTATTACACGTATTTCTGTGAGATCAGACTGGCTTATTCACATGTCCAGCGGATAAGGAGCAATATTAACATTCATTTGGAGTGGTGTTTCTTTCTACCTGGTGAATGTAAGTCCAATATTCACTCCTCTTTACATTCTGTTTTGGTCTCCACTAATTCCTGAGGCCGATATCTTGCTCTTATACCTAGCTGATATATGCTCCACTATGTTCACCAGGTATTGCTAACTGTGTACCTGTCTGCCGTGTAGTGCAGGGCGGTAGTGCACAGTGAGTTTAGCTAAAAACAGCTGTATACTGCATCTGAAAACTACATCAATGAGGGCTGTGAGAGTAAACCAAAACAGTAAAGTTGCAGGTCGTACAACCAAAGCAGTAAGCTAACGTTTTGTAGAGCCAGAGTTTTATAGAGTTGGGTTTTATAATTATTTCTGGATTTATTATTACAAGTGATCCCTTTCACATTACGCCTATGAAAATATAGATTTTAACAACTTTCAACATGCTAATATAGGTAGCATAGCTCAAAACATGGAAGGCTAGGTAGCACATTAGGTTAATTTTATTGTAATTCTGTAGAAATATGTCAGGTTGTTAAATAGATGTGGATCAGTTGGTTTGCATCATTAAACATCTAATGCCAACAAAAAAAGGACATTTCTGTACATATATGTAGCTGCTACATGCATTAGCCTGTTAAATCAGTGCCTGAATATCTTTCTGATATTTCAAGCTGGGTTAATATTCTTTACTATGACATTACATACTATTCCAAACCTCATCTGCTTGTTTTTATAGTTGGCAGTACATTTAGCCAATTCCTGCATGCTTCCATCTGTGAAATTATTTGGTGGGACTGTTTCCAAATAGAGCACAATATTGTAGTTATTGCTTTCTTACAGTGCAGAAGTTTTTGCTGCCTGGCTTGCCACTGCCTGCATGTTTCTGCTGATATTCTTGTTTTTCTTCTGTGACAAAGTACAAGAAGCAGCTCATGAATTTTTTTGGTAGACATATTTCAATATTTTTATAACGTCCTCAGTACTACATGAGCATGGCCTACCAAAAGTACAAGTCTGTACTGCAGTGACTGAAAACGTAGTAGCTTATCTAGATAATTCTAATTCTCAGCAAGACTGGTGCAAAGCCTAGGAGTAAATATGTTTTTCTGGGAAATGGGGAGGAACAAGCAGAGCAAGTGCCCTGAAATTTGTGTTTTGACCATCTGGCCTGCATCAAAGCAGAGTGCCTCTTTTAACCCTCCTAACTAACAACAAAACACCTCCCCAACAACCAGTATGCACCTGGACAACAGATATGTTTCAGTGCTGCAGGACCCTGAATCTCCATTTGATGACCTGGATTATGACGGGGCCTCAAACTCTAATTGTGGGTGACTTTGCAAGAGATGTTAAAAGCATGTTTGGTGTAATCTCCAAAACACTCCCAAGAAAGAGCTTAAACCACAGGAGACTACAGAGCCGAGGCGAGGAATTATAACCCGTCTGCCAACACTAACACCTTTGAGGAGCCTTCTCCTTCATTGCTCCATACACTATAAATGAAACCATTCTCTCCATTCTCCCCTCCTCCCCCATTGGAGTTCATTGACCAGATGAAGGAGCTGGTTAATGCTGGAACCAAATCCTCCCTCCCAACACTTTCACAGATTATTTCCCCCCTGCGTGTACCTGTCCCAGTTTGAACACACTCTTCAAACAACAGCAACCTCTGTCTCCCCAGCCTGATAGGCATGTTTTTGTTCAAAAGACAGCAAACTAATTGATATGTGCGGGGTGCGTGCTGTGACTGATTCCAGGACAATTCAGACGAGCACGTAAAGTCTCCTCGAACTCAGGGTAAAGAAAATCAACACCCAAAGCCATTCTTTCACTTCTGAAATAACATACAATGTTCCACAGGTACCTTAGCTAGGCTTATTGTAGGTTTTGGTATGTAAATGTAGTATTTTAAAATGCAATTGGGTCGAGCACACAGTCCAAAACATAACAAGCTTGGGTTTTTTGCTCTGGCTCGCCTCACAGACAACCCAAGTGTTCTCAGTGACTTGTGAGCTCTCACGTGAGTCAGTCAATCATGCGAATCGGCTATGAGCTGTAGCAGACGAGCGAGTGAGCAAGCTCAGAGTAAAGCAGATCCACGACAAAAGCCATGTTACCACTTCTGAAGTAACATGTTCTGCATGTAGCCTAGCTAAGGATACTGTAGGCTTGGTGAATACATGTATGCTAATATTAAAATACAGTTAGGTTGAGCAGACAGTCCGAAACGTTTTAGATTAATACTGATTTAAGTGACTAAAGTGACTCACACAACCTGCAACAATTTAGTGAGTGACTCAAAATATCCCAAGAATATTGATTCCTTAAAAGGAATCGAGTTTGCCAGGCCTGATACTCATAGACACTGGAGTTATAATACGTAACTATCTATCTATTTCGAAAAGGCTTTGTCATCTAAGAGGTGTTGCTATTGGGTTAAGGGTGAATCTAGGGTGACCAGACGTCCCCAAAAATTTGGGAAAGTCCCGTAATCCAAGCAGTTGTCCCAAATCCTGACTCCTGACCTATTTATAGGTATTTTCGGGTTTACGTAACAGATTGTTGAGTTCCTGAATACAATTTTTGAAATTTATGTTATCAGATATCAGCCACTGTCATACCACCAAGGAGGGCTGTGGCTGCTGATAACGCTCTAGTGGAGTGTGCCGGATGCTACTCCCTTTAGACTAAAAGTGTGGATGATAAACTCACACAGCCGGTTAGACAGCAGCTGTTTCAAAAGAGCTGCGTGAGTGTTATATAGTGAACGAATAGTTGCTCCGCATATTGTCTGACGTACGTAAAACATACTGAAATAACACTCAGCAGACTCACAGACACTTTTTGGGGTTTGGGTTTGGTTTTATTCCAAAATATGGTTTAAAATTCCAACAAAAATATCAGAGGTAAAGTCATACTCCCCGTCTATGAGTGGTGACTGCGGGAGACACAATTTCCAACACAAAAAAGAACAGGTATTAAACACTTGTCATCTCTACATTCACTACAGAATATCAAGCAAAGTATCTACAAATTATTATGCAAGAGTCAATGTTATGTGTACACACCACTCCAGAGTGTCACCCAGTGCAGTCTTTTTTTGAAGTAATGTATTCAATGGGAAGACTATTTCGTGATCACAGAATGATAATGGTCGTGAGTAGTATCGAAAAGCCAAAAACCCGTGCAAAGACGCTGGTCGGGGTAGGCCTAGTGGATAGGTCTAACAACACAGGATCTAAAGAGACCGGGGATCAGGTCCCGCGTGTTGCAGTTCCTTTCCACGTTATTCCCTTCCTAACCACAACTGTCCTGCTGTTGTCGGCAAGTGGTCCTTTCCTAGGATTTCCAAGCTCGGAACTCGGACAACTCTTGTGGACACCCAGCAAGAATTCCGATATCCGAGGTCCGGGTCGGATCGTTGAGGATTATAGAACGCAGCATAAAACCAAGAAGTGAATCAAATCACTCCAGCTCTGAGAAATTTACACTGGCTTCTTATCTGTCATATAATTGATACTACTTTGTAAATTACTAATACTACTTTGTTTGTAAAGCACTGAATTTTTTAGAGCCAAAGATATATTTCTGATCTTCTGCTACAAGGCTGAAGACTATTATGTAACTTTCACTGTAACATTTACTTACTCAATATAAGCTTGTTTTTATTCCCTTTTCTCTTCAAATGTTTTTTTACGTTTTAGATAAAACACAGTGAATTGCCTTGTTCCTGAAATTTGCTGTGTAAGTAAACTTGCCTTGCCTTGTCATACATCTCATTGTCACCATGAGTTTCTCCAAGGCCACTATACCCGGTTACATAATTCAGCACTAATTCAACAATAACAAAAACCCAAATCAGAGTCCCAGGGACAAAATCTATTTAAATGAGGCTTTGTGGCCTAACGTGTGTTGAGGGATAAAAATGCTTAAAACTCCCTAAAGTAAAGAGCAGGAAAATTGCCTCGACCAGCATGTTGACATTTCTTTTAGCACATGAAATAGCAGTCAGCTCTTGTGGACCCTTGTGCATCTCTCTTAAAATGTCCAGTCTCCCAGCAGCCATGTCAACAGGCGTTACTCTCTGGGAATGAGCACCATTGTGCCTAAGAGGAGTGCTCGCTCTTTAAGTCAGCTTGGCTCCCCACTGCACTTGCACCCGATGTGTGTCATCACTATCAGTGAACAGGAGGAGAAAGCCAAATGTTTATGTGTGATGTAGTATATTCATCAAATGGGGGAAATGATCGTTGCAGATGAGTCTTTCACATATGCTGCCCACAGGCTCTGCTGCCAGCTCTAACAGGCTGTGTAGGCTTACGGGGGAATGTACACTCTCGCTTTGCTAATTTTAATCTGCCCCAATAATTAAGTGGAGAAGCTTTAATTTAGCATGGAGAAAAAGATCTACTGAGTGCTACAATGTTACTATCTTGCAATGTGTCCCTTACACCCCCGTATGTAAACACACTGTGATTAGGAAAGAGCCTTTGTTTATTAGTTTCTACCGTTGTTAGACTATGGTGGCACACAATTGATAAAGGCAATGAAGAGCCACATTTTTATACAAAAACAATTATCAATTTTACTCTACTACTGACTTCAATACAGTAAAAAATGTATTTTATATAGTTGACATTTGAACACACATGCTTTAATGTCTTGTGTGTTGAATTTCCCCATGCCATGTCTTATGTCAGGTGTACAAAAAGACAAAACCCAAAATATTCAGCTACTTTATACATTCATGTTTCGTAGTCTGATCTTGTATGAAACTTGGAGCCACAGTGCTACATAAAAACACAAAGACTATCACTGTTCCACATTGTTTAACTAACACATGACGAGAAGCAAGTGCAGCACAAAAGCGAGAACCACTTAGCAACACAGACATTCTGCTGGCTCCAAATGGCAGCCAGTGCTAGCTGTTTCTGGCCACTTTTGAACATAGATATCATATAAACTTGCTCAGCATGATCATACCACAAGGTTGGTCTGTGAAACTTCATACCAATGAGATGACAATGGCTGAAGACTGGTAAAAAGCTGAGAGAGTTTTTGCCTTTTCAGTTTGAATTTTAATACAAAGTCTTGATTAGTTACTTACTGGCACTGATACACTAAAGCTTAATCCACCAGACTTCCTTTAAAAACAATACTTTTAGCATGTATAGAGTCAACATATTTTAACATGTAAATCAAAACTAGAGTTGTGATAGTTTGAAAAGAGGAAAGATGACCTAAAACATTAACTAAAACCTTTTCATAGTTTTATTTTGTTTCTTTCAACTTTGAATGAAGTCTATTTTATTATGCTAAACTAACTGTTTATTACATGGAGTCTGGTGGGTTTAGCTAACGCAATTTAGTGGATGTATCAATGTTTAAAAAAAGGATATTACTCTTTAAAAGAAAGGGCGACCTCCTTAGAAATACTTTCCATGATGTTGTCAGACACTTAGAACATTATTCTGAGCATGTCAGTGGCAAAACAAACAGGTAAATACAAACTGGACAATTGCTCTATTAATTTGTTTATTGTAGCTTGTTTTGCCACTGCCAACTGCAGCAATTTCGCTTAATACTGGACCAATTTCTGTTCCCATCAGTCACTTAGACACAAAAATATAGGAAAATAGGATCCAGGTTGAAAAAAACGGCAGTTACCCTTTAAAATACAACCAGTCATTAATTTAACCGCAGCTGCAAGAAATATTTCAATTACCCATGCCTTATCAAGGTCACCCTCAATTAATTTCAAGCACAGAGCAGTGTAAATCAGAATTGTAAGGTATCGTGGGCACATGTGTACCCAGCAGTTGAATACTCAAATACAATTGGACCATGAATGTAGCCTTGTTCCCTACTTTCTAATCAAATGGGAGCTATAAATACCCCAGTAAACATGTCACTTATGTGGTAATCCAATTTAAGTGGCGTGTCTTGTAATATCAACTTCCTCCTACGGCCACTACCGGCATCAAATCACATCACAAGATTCTGCTATTAGTCTATCCCACTTCATGCGGGGATGGGCCTGTAGCAAATTAACATTCAGAGAAGTCATCTGCAAAGTGTCAAAGTGACAGCTAAAATAGTTTCTTTCTCCCCCTTTTATTTTCTGGAAGCCGCTTTCTGTAATTAGGTCTTGTCATACTGCTGGAAGGTAAATGCATACTTTTATGATTGCCACCATCAAAGCAACTGTACATGAGGGCACCTACCCCAATACACCTTCAAAGTGAACACATTAAATATCTGCCGGCTTCGTTTTACTGATTTTACTGCCATGCATGTTTTAGCTGTGTGTCTGAGTGTATGAGTGTTGACTCATTGCCTTGTATTTTCACACATTCTCAATGCAGACTGCCAAGAATCAGAGCCCTCCTACACGAGTACGGGATGAGTCTGTCCATTGTGTTTCACGCATCTGTTATACAGATCTGTGAATGTTTGTGCGTGTGTGTGTGTGTGTGTGTTTGTGTGTGTGTGTGTGTGTGTGTGTGTGTGTGTGCATGCGTGCGTGCGTCTGTGTGTGGGGGGGATCCAAAACTGCCGCCTCCATAATCACTTAATATGTATAGTATATTAAAGTGGTTGCACTTCCTAAATCATTCCTTGTTTTCAGGGAGCTCATTTTGCATTATTCTATAATGGCAACATTATTTACAGGATTGTTCCAGTGCCGCCGGAAGTTCTGCTGGACATTTTATAATATATATCATTTATCAATTGATGAATATTATATATATGCTCATTTGTTTTTATCCCTGGCAAAGACTCCCTGTTTACAATGTGTGTTTATTTTTTTAAAGTAAAGCACTGTAACGTGAACAGTCTATGCATGTGACAATAAAATCAGAGTGGCAGTTGGTTGTATTCAGTTGCTATAGAGCTCTGGGACGCCAGCTTCCAGCAACAGTTGTTTAGCCACTGCGAGCCGTGTACAAGCACCCCCAGATGACGGTACTTTCAGGGGCCATGTTAGTGGAGTTAAGTCCAGCAGCTTGAAAGCGTTTTGTTTTATGTTGAGACCACGTTGTACTATTTAATTTTGAGATTATTTTGGCATGGCAGTTTTGCATGATCCAAAACATCGCCACCCAGGGCTGCTTTAAAAAAATAAATAAAACTGAACCCTGTATATATATAGTATATCATTACTAAACATAATATTCTTTGTGATCAGCAATATCGGTTTGGGGCTAATAGGATAACTTCACATGCAAATATTCAATTTGTAGAAGACATAAACAGCAATAGAACAAAAACAAATATGCAGTGGGGATATTCTTGGATCTTAAGAAGGCATTAGATACAGAAGACCATAATTGACTTTAAAACTGCACAAATGATGTACAAAATAAATAATCATCAGCATTATTCATCATGAATAATGGATCACAGTATCCAAGGGATGTTTCAAATAAGAGATAGCAAATCACTTCACTTAAGAGGAACATTTGTATATAAAAAGAACCTTATAAGAACAAATGCTAAATATCACTGCATCACAACTAAAGGAGTTACTTTATGGAACAGCTGCAGTGAAGAGATCAACTCATGTACAACAATGAGCAATTTCAAGAGATTATTTAAAATGAATATATTAAAGGGATACGAAAAGGATGACAGTGACAGTATTGTATAATGACTGTATGGTTTCTTGGTATTTATACTAGAGTATCTATATACAATTATATCTATATACTAAGTCTAGTATGGATGTGTTATTATTTAATCTGATATAGATAGATGGTATAGAAACAAGAAGAAGGGAAGGGAAGAAAAGAAACAAAAACAGTGTAAAAGTTTGTATGTATGTATGTATGTATGTATGCATCTGTGTCTATGATGTGTAAATAAGCATAATACTTACTAAAAGATAAAAGTAGAGAAAGGGGGTAAGACCTGATAAGTTGTTTATGAACTTCTTCCTACTCCTTTTTGACATGTTTTTTTTTTTTTTTGAATGACTTTCAATTTTGGAAGATTGTGTTAAGAAGTACATGGCCTTATTTATCCGTCATTTTATTTATATATGTATGCATGAATGTATGTATACAAATCTTTTATTTTAATGTTTTTTACATGTTCAAATAAACTATTAATTATATATGTATACATATATACACATATATATATATATATACACTATAGATAGATACATACATATATATATAGATATAAACATATATGATATGTATATAGATATATACATATATGCTGCAATCATTAAATGTGGAGTATAAGGTATAAGGTATAACTGGATTTTTCAGACAGATCTATAATAAGCTCCTGCTGTTAGATTTTTTGGAGAAATTAAAACTCCCACTTGATGGAACCGTCTGGCTCAAGGCTGCTTTATACATAATCTGCCACATATTACTATGTCTAAAAATACTGCATATGTAATTGTGTAATCCACAAAAATAAAAGAATCCACATTAGACATGAGCTATGTATATAATCATTTAGGTGACTTAAAACAGTATCTAATCTAATTGGTTATAATGAACTAATTTAAGTTATTTATAATTTACAGATGAGATCAGCCAACATCTTTCAAGATGAGAAAGATGTTTTCGTCTTAATATTCCCAATTCAAAATAGCATTTTCTGAGTTTAAAAAAGAAAGAAAATGTTGCCAATTTAATCTCGTTTTTGATCTTTTTAAATTGACGTTAAACAGAAACAGCGAGAGACAGATTCTAAACACACTGGTCAGACTGGAAGCAATAGAGGTATCTAGATATTTATTCTATGGCTTAGATCCCACAATTGCCATAATGCAACGCAATAGCGTTTTTCATGACATCATGAGGGTTGTGTTTTTCAAACTTTAAAAAGCTGCCTCCACAGCCACAGATGGCATTATGCAACTGTTTCCACACACTGAGTAGTGCTCTTCATTTTCTCTGTATGCCTCACTCTCAGTCCCTGGGGCAGGTCGTTACCTGCTCAACTACCTTGATTACCTTTCAGAACAGTGAAAAGAAAGAGAACAACAGTCTGTTGAGAATGTGGATAATGGACTGGCTTTTGCACACAACAACCTCAGTATGTTGCTTCTGAAATGACAGTAAATGCCTTGAAAAGTACATAATTTGTCCTGATTCAATTCTTTGTCAGTTATTGTCTGCTAGACTTAGATTTAAAATGAATTACCATTCATCGTGCTGAGGGACATTAAGTAGCTCGTATTCTATGCAAGAGATGACAATGTAAAAAAAGTATTACAGTAAAGCCACTCTGTGTAGAATGATGTGATTGTTGGCTCTTTCAAACTAATTTGAAATTCACTTAACTTGATGATTAGTATTCTAAACTTAAAGTATAATGTAATCACTTTAAAGCTGCAGTGGTGAACTTCACGAAGGAAGGACAATGGGAATTACTTGAATTTAAGTACCCAAGTGCTCACCGCATTTGAGGACAGTTTGTAGTTTTCTGTGCTTTAAATAACTAATTTCCTGGTTGTCTCATTTGCAGCTTTTGTGCTTTAACTTAATTTCATTATGGTTATTGGGTAACCAAACATTGAGCAACTTTCGCCCAATCTTCCATAATTTGAAAATGTTACAAATTCCCAAAGACAACAATCTGCAGACCTCTTAAGGTAATTTATGTAAACACAGCACAAAACACTGTACCTGTTTAACCTGAGACCTGCCAATAATTGCACTAATATTGTGTGTGTGTGTGTGTGTGTGTGTGTGTGTGTGTGTGTGTGTGTGTGTGTGTGTGTGTGTGTGTGTGTGTGTGTGTGTGTGTGTGTGTGTGTGTGTGAAGTTGGGAAGTACGGATGTGATATGTCAGTTTGTTAAGGCTCTGGTGCTGCAGTAGGGTGCCAAGTGAGAAAGTGACAGCTGTTGGTCTGTGAGTGTAGACTCAAGTACACCCAGGTGTTTCTGTACTGTCTCAGTGAGTTACAGCAGCGGTCAATCTACACTGCCTCTTGTCATGCCACATTGTTTCTGATCTTTGGGGCCAAGCTGGTGAAGGGATTTCTCATCCTGACACCTTGTCTGCTTTCAAATCTCAGCTCTGTTGGCTCCTGTCCTTCCGACAGTGCACTTGCCCATAGTCACTCAGGTTTGGTGGCAGTGATGAGGAGCACAAACAAGACAGGACGAACATTTTTCTCTCCTACTAATCGCAGATTATGCTGGACCGTAAAATTCAAGCTCGAAGAAGAGGGGCTTAAAAGAGGGGCTTTGACAAAGTTTGCACCATGTATGTGTGTGTGTGTACAGGCTTTCTCTCAACAATCGCTGTTGTGCGAGTGAGCAAAATCTGAAAATAATTTTTAGCTACTGTAAATGTATCAGAAAAAGTAGCAAGAAGTATGTAGCACAATTTAAAGGAGTACAAGTATGCCATAGCATCATCCAAAAGCTGTCAAGATATTTCATTAAAAAAAAAAGTCAACCCAATGGTGGCACTGGAGGAAAAGTCATTAGATCACCAAAGTCATTGGGATCCATCCTCTGGGGATCATGCGTGTCTGTAGAAAATGGCATGTCAATGCATGTACTAGTTGTTGAGATATTTCCATCTGGACCAAACCTGTGGACTAACTGACTGGCTCAAGTTGCCATAAAGCCAGTCCAAAGCATGGACAAGGGAATGGGTATTTAACCTGAGCAGTGCCAGCCACCACAGCTGTGGAGACAAAGAAAATAGGGTAATCCATCAGCATTGACGGTTTAATACGTTATCCTGTAGGGGAAGTACATTGCAAAACGTATACAGCACCCAAGATGTAAAAATCAAATGATTTGTGCATTAGTGCTTTCAAATGGTCTCTCTCTGATCAGATGTGTCACTTAATGCAATATTTCTTTCCCCTTATCAATTTCCTTGACACTATGTGGTCCTCCTCCATTCTTAGGACTGGATACTGACAATGACACACTGGCTTTGTGACAATTTATGTCTTTTGTGTAGGCAACGGGGCCTTGCGGAGGCTGAATGCATCTCCTGCAGCCAACAGGATCTTTAGGACGCAAGCTTTAAAGCACATCTTGAGAAATCAATGCTCACTGACACAACAGACGCTGGTCCTCTTGACTCCAGTTTTCATGTGGGATCTTGCATAAGTTAGCTGGACCATCACTATTCATTTGAAGCGTGGAGGAGCTGATCCAATCATGAACAGGATAGGAAATTAAAAACAGTTTACCCAAGGCAAGTTTTTTTTCTTCCTCTTCTTTGTTTTATAAAATGACTTGGATGAATTTAGATTCACAGCCATGACCATAAATAACTGAGGTTGGAGAATGAACAAAT